>NC_043005.1:105036376-105053075 GCF_006345805.1 Octopus sinensis | reverse complement strand
ATGTAAATAGATAGATAAATAGACCGATAGACAGATAACTTGATAGATACAGTATTTTCCGGTATATAGTATACGCACGTAGTGTAAACATTCAAACATCCTAACTATATTTCCAAATCTTGCTGCATCTCACATGCAATTTTTAGTTCTCCAACATCGTTTTGGTGTATCAGTCGACCTACATATTTTCGATGTAAATCATGGTGTGAGAAATTCGTCTTGGAAGCGGAAATTACGGAAGATATGTAAATTGTCAAATACATTTTGACTGGAAACGAATACAAGCATAGAAACATATTAATGTATGTATTAACGCATGGATGCCTTTACGTATGCTTGTCCCTCAAAACGTCTTTTTCATTAAATTTAACTCTGAAATTGTCATTATGCTTCAACTTCCTCTTAGTAGATAGCTTAACAGTCAAAACAAGAGTAAAATTCTGATATCTCTTTTGGACATTAATATGTGAAATCTGTGATTTAAAATCCCTTTTAATCTGCCTAAATCTCAACATTTACAATTTTTTGTCTCATAGACTAAAGCCTCTCTGACACAGATATAATAAACATAATCGTAGTTTGATTATACAAGTGTTGAGTTCCTAATATTATTAGTTGCCAACAGCTGCATTTAATTTCTGTTGTGTAATTTAGCCGTTTGCTGCGTATCTAAAATCTTTATCATTGTAATGCTTATAATTTACAATTCCAGGCAATTCTGTTTTATATGGTACATTTGTACTTTACCGATGCATTCGATTGTACATATCATCACCACATCTCAGTCACTCTAGATTCTACATCATTGTAACTACTTAGCGTTCGACCTTCTGAGCTGTACTTTTCAAGACGTACGCGCTACAGTACTTATGTTATGATATACTGTCTGACATAAAGGAAATGGATACCATTTCAAACAATGGCAACTATGTGGGTTAAACATTTTCTATGCTAATTACACATAGCCGATATTAAATTTTACATAATGGTGCATTACCAATAAGCTTATCCCTTTCGGGCATTAGACATTTGATAGCTTTGTCTCCTGAATTACAAAGCAATCCTCGTCACTGCGAAATGTAGCAGTTGCTCGCCAAACTACTCTACTTAGCTTTGTTAACGCCGCTTTCAATCCTAAAGGCAACCATGGTTAAGTATATCTATTCTGATGAGCAGACATCGTTTCTACGGCTTCACTAAAGTGAAGCTGTTCAGCTATAAGGTATTACTAAGGAGCTCTCTACCTTTCCTTTCCAGCCAACATGCGGGTATGCTTCAAGTGTTCACAATGACACTTAGTGGTTAATATATTACCCAGAAGCTGCCGAACAAATATAACATTCGACATTATGTATATATCTCCCTCCTTTGACCTAAAATCCATTAATAATACCTTATGTGATATTGAGCTTTCTCGTTCGCAGTTGGATTTTAGCTATTTTAAGCGTCTAGCCTAGCTGTGCCACGGTCTGATATAAGCCCTGGCAGAGCTAATCAATGAGTATATATGGGAGTAGGGGTATTAGTCTTCCTCTTGGGAGTGTTTATTCTCGGTTGGTAATGTCTCGTTTTTTGTTCATCCAAAGCTACTTGTGGCATTACGAATAAATAGAGTCGGGTCGTATGGCCGAGGTTGTTTCTTCTTTGTTAAAATCACTCTAAATTAAGAAAAGAATTTGCGAAAGAACAAATGTATGTATAAGCTTATAGGCGCATGCGTGGCTGCATGATAAGACGCTTGCTTTCCACCTAAGCTTCTTCTGGCACTTTGGACAAGTGTCATCTACTATAGCCTCGGGCCCACCAAAGCCTTGTGAGTGGGTTTGATAGATGGAAACTGTAAGAATCCCATCGTATATATATATATATATATATATATGTGTGTGTGCGTGTTTTTGTGTGTGTGTTGGTATCATTGTGTCTGTGTTTGCCCCCCCCCCACCACTTGGCAACCAATGATGGTGTGTTTACCTCACGGTTACCTAGCAGGTTCGCCAAAAGTGATCGATAGAATAAGTACCAGTCATTAGACTGTAGTCATGCAGAAGCACCGTCTTGAAGAATTTTTAGTCAAAGGAATCGACATCATTAGATTTTCTTTTCTAAGTCTGGTAAGAATAAAAAAAGAAAAAAAGATATATGTAAATATGAATTTCAAATTTTGGCACAAAAGAAGTATTTTCGGCCACCTTGCTAACAAATCTGCCAGACATACATTAATACGTGTGTGTGTGTGTGTGTGTGCGAATGCATGTATGTGCATCTGTATCAGTTTGCATAAGAGTCGTTGAAAACATTATCATTAAAATTATCAATATTCCAGCCTTTTAACTCGATGACTTAAACACACACACGCACACACACACACACACACACATACTCACGCACGCACACGCACATATGCATATATATTCCAGTACAAAAAATTAAAAAAAAAACACGTGAGACGGTTGGACTATTAGTAATTTTAATGGTGGTGTTGATAATGAGTTAGTAACTTGGTTATTATATATTTCGTAATGCTGTGAAATGACAATCACAGCAGAACTAAAAAGATTCTTTTGAAAGTGTTGTTATATTAATATTGTGTTAACAGTTGCCAAACTAACATCAACATGCAAATTAGTTTATGCTAAATAAAACACATTTTCTCTATGCACACTAGCTCGCCGTTTCTTCCTGGCATCACAAGTGCTAGCTGGAGTTCAACGAGCTCTGACGAAGATTCATTTCGTCCGTAGGGATGGTGGTATATTCCCTTAGTAGAGGGCGGCGAGCTGGCAGAAACGTTAGCACGCCGGACGAAATGCTTAGCAGTATTTCGTTTGTCGTTACGTTCTGAGTTCAAATTCCGCCGAGGTCGACTTTGCTTTCCATCCTTTTGGGGTCGATTAAATAGGCACCAGTTACGCACTGGGGTCGATATAATAGACTTAAACCGTGTGTCTGTTCATGTTTGTCCTCTCTGTGTTTAGCCCCTTGTGGGTAGTAAAGAAATAGGTATTTCGTCTGTCGTTGCGTTCTGAGTTCAAATTCTGCCGAGGTCGACTTTGCTTTTCATCCTTTTGGGGTCGATTAAATAGGCACCAGTTACGCACTGGGGTCGATATAATCGACTTAAACCGTGTGTCTGTCCTTGTTTGTCCTTTCTCCATTTAGCCCCTTGTGGGTAGTAAAGAAATAGGTATTTCGTCTGTCGTTGCGTTCTGAGTTCAAATTCTGCCGAGGTCGACTTTGCTTTTCATCCTTTCGGGGTCGATTAAATAGGCACCAGTTACGCACTGGGATCGATATAATAGACTTAAACCGTGTGTCTGTCCTTGTTTGTCCTCTCTCTGTTTAGCCCCTTGTGGGTAGTAAAGAAATAGGTATTTCGTCTGTCGTTGCGTTCTGAGTTCAAATTCTGCCGAGGTCGACTTTGCCTTTCATCCTTTCGGTGTCGATAATTAAAGTACCAGTTATGCACTGGGGTCGATGTAATGTTATACTCGTTATTATCGATGATGCTTTCTGGTCGATGTTCTTTCCATTTCTGTGTTCTTTCAAGACCGTATTTCTCGCACAATCTCTAGTGAACAAACTTAGCTACGTTATCATTGCCTCCTTTTGTAGCGTTTTTGGGCCAGTTTGCTACACTGACTCACAATGTGATGTGATTGTTTTGTTTTTGCTACCATGCGTTATTATTATTATTATTATTATATTATTATTATTATTATTATTATTATTATTATTATTATTACTCAGTGAAGAGAGCAGTGCATGCCATCAAAATGACACTGGGGTAAAATATACGAAGCCCAGTATACCCATCATGACTACCCGTCTGATAAGGGTACACCAGGCACATGCATCACAACCAATATGTTCGCGACATGGTAATATCAAGATAAACAGCACATGACCTTGCAGGTGGGGCCCAGTTAGAATTTTCTTCGAGTAGCCCATCCCGCTCAAAAGATCCCTGAATAAGGATTGTTTAAGGAAGTTGAATGAACCACCCATGTTTCCAGAGGTGAATTATCCAAACTCCAAAGAATTCCTCACGACACATGGCTATGATACTCCACTACTACTTCTGCTCGTGGTCAATGATGCACGTGTCGTCAGCCACTAAGGGACATGGTCAACTGGTTAAGGTCAAACAACTGACAAGCAAATCTGTGGTATTGAGCAGAATATTTGCTGTAGCCCATCTTTTATACCAAGACAAAACAATGTACATGATAACACTTCCAATCAGTTAAGATCAGAAGCCATGAGAGCCACTGCCTGGTACTGCATCAGGGATTCTTTTATTATTATTATTATTATTATTATTATTATTATTATTATTATTATTATTATTATTATTTTATTATTATTATCATTATTATTATTATTATTATTATTATTATTATTATTATTATTATTATTATTATTATTAATTATTATTATTATATTATTATTATTATTAATATTATCATTATTATTATTATTATTATTATTATCATTATTATTATTATTATTATTAGTATTATTATCGTCATCATCATTATTTCATCTGTGATCTTAATAGCTATGCTTATTATTAGTAGTAGCACTACTACAAATATCATCACTGCAGCCATCATCTTCATCACAATTAATACCAGGAAAATTAATCTCATCATATCATGCCATCATCATCATCATCATCATCATCATCATCATCCTCAACATCATTTCAACCACTGCCACCCGATTCACCTCCGCCTCCTTTTCTCCAATTTCTGTGCTAAATCCTCCTCCGCCTCATCATTATCATCATCCATCATCGTTATTAACATCATCGACATCAAACTCTTCCTCCCATGTGTCTCCCACGTGACTCTTATTTCATACGACAGAATTAATTTTTAAAAACTCCCCACAGTAATAACAAAATAGTTTTAAGTTTGATTTACGCTAGTGGGTGGTGAGGATTGTCTCTAGGGGCCAAAGGCTGACCCATGCGCCTAGCATAGGGCTTCCTCTAGACTAGGGCTTTATTAATGGACTCTAATTATATTGGTGTCATTGTTTTGTTTCGTGTGTGTGTGTATGTGTGTGTGTGTGTGTGTGCGCGCATGTGTGCGTGCGTGTGTGTGTGTGTGTGTGTGTGTAATTGTAATAAAACTATTCTGGTGTGTATGTGTTTTTATGCTTCTGTATGCATGTGTGTGATCGTATGCATACATGTATGGGCGATCCGTCTAATGGGCGCGCAGGAGATGTGTAAAGGAGTGTGATAGCGTACGTGTATGTGTATGTGTATGATTTTGCTGATGTGCATATCATGTGCGTACAAATATGTGACTGTATACGTGTGTGTGTGTGTGTGATGTCCATGTATGTCTAAGTGTGTATACGAGAGAAATGGTAATCAAAAAGTAGAGATGGAAGTATGTTAGTAAATATGCGAGTGTCGGGGTGGGGGTAACGTGATTGTCTGTATGTGTGTATACACTTGAGTATATAACTGTTTGTTCAAAATCTATGCGTGTGCACTTGTGTCGATCTCTATTAACGTGTGTGTAGTGTAAATGCGTATATGGGTATATGTGTGTGAGTTAGCTCATGCGTATGATTTTCAGTGTAATTCATGATGTGTGTATGATTCTATAATGTTATTCTGTGTGTGTGTGTGTGTGTATGGACTTGTGCGGTATACCTGTGCATGTTTAGGTCTGTATTTGCATTTGTATAATTCAAACTTGTAGTATTATTACATATGTGTATGTGTTTGGCTCCTGTTAGCGTGAATAAGAGTGTGTGCACATATGTATGTACGCAGGAGTGCATCTAAGAAGAATTATGTCAGGCACACACTTCTGTTCTCTTTCTTTTTTCTTTTTCATTTTTTTTGTTCACTTCCGTGAATGCTAGAATTCAATACAAGCAAATATTTTTGAACTACCATGAAAATTCCAAACCTCATACGATTGTATGCATACGTATGTACATATGAGTCTGTTATGCGTGTGTACTTACGTATACATGAATGCATGTGTATATATGTCTATATAATATATATATATATATATATATATTATATATATATATATATATATATATATATTTGTGTGTATGTATATATATATATATGTATATATATATATGTATTATATATATGTATTTATGTATATATATGTTTGTATATATATATATATATATATCTATAATATATATATGTAAGTACATATCTTATACTTTATGCATATATTTCATTAATTTGCCTGTACAGCTGATAACTTGCTTGCCACTCGTGATGGTATTTTAATAATGCCATCCCTTCTTTTATATATATATATATATATATAATACAGGGAGTAAAGTTAGACAGCTATTTAATAAACACTACACATGTTTCGATACAACATAGATTCATTACCCAACGGTTTACCTGTATAATGGGATCCAGTTGCATCTCCTCAGGTGATAAACAATCGTTGTCCCCGTTGGTAAACCTTTGACTTCGATGCTAATACATGTATTTATGTATATGTATATGTACAGGGTGCGATAGGTAAATTGTATATGTGAGTGTATTCAAATATGCATCTAGGTATATAAGTATGTATGCATGTATGTATATACGCGCACATGTATGTAGGCATGGATTTCACTGAATGTGTGAAGTTATATTCTTTTACCTAATGCATGCATACATGTACTTGTCTTCATGTCTACACCTTTCTATATATACATTTATTGCATCGTAAACTTTTGGAATATGTTGCATATTTGCTCAGTGCCATTAAAGTCTTGTATCTGCAAGTTTCTAATTAATCAAGTCCTAAGTCCTTTCTGGTTTTGTGAAGTCCATCTTCTCAAACCAGTTTCCTATATAATTCAGTTGCCCTAATAGTAACAGATAAGGTATATGTATACTATATACTAAACGATTCTGTCACCTTGACACCTTAAATTATACTTTAATATCGCCTATTGGTACCAAATCAACGACAAATGCAAAGGGCAAATAACCCTGCATCTGTTTTTTACGATAGTAAGTGTGAATAGAGGAAAATTCAACTACTATTTCTTGTAGATGAAATGGCCAACTTCAGTCTTCTTTCTCGGCTCATATTAAGCAGGAGTAAAGACATTTATTCAAACACTGAACATATCAACTTGCTATTTATATTTTAATATTGCCTATTGGTTCCAAATCAACGATAAATGCGAGGAATTTGAAATCCAGAAATTTTTTAAAACGGCTAATTTTTTTTATTAGAGGCTGTTTTTGTTGTTATTTAATCCAATATCCGCTCGGATATAACAAATGTTCTAGTTATGACCATCTTTTCTTGTTTCATGTCTAGCAGCAACTAACCCGGCATCTGTTTTTACGATAGTAGGTCTGAATAGAGGAAGGCGGCGAGCTGGCAGAAACGTTAGCACGCCGGGCGAAATGCTTAGCGGTAGTTCGTCTACCGCTACGTTCTGAGTTCAAATTCCGCCGAGGTCGACTTTGCATTTCATCCTTTCGGGGTCGATTAAATAAGTACCAGTTACGCACTGGGGTCGATGTAATCAACTTAATCCGTTTGTCCTCTCTGTGTTTAGCCCCTTGTGGGTAGTAAAGAAATAGGTGTGAATAGAAGAAAATTTAACTACTATTTCCTGCAGATGAAATGGCCAACATAAGTCTTCCTTCTTGGCTCATATTAAGCAGAAATAAAGACATTTATTCAAACAATGAGCACATCAACTTGCTATTTTCTATCAACTCGTTATCTTCTCTTTCATGTTTATTATGAAACAAAATTATCATATCAGCTTATAATATTTTCTATTTGATTTTATTGTTCCTCTATCCCCCAGTGTTTTGCCTCTACAAGGGAATGATGGGTCATATTTCTTCACAACCCTACAACAACTAAATATCGAACATGTCCTCAACAATAGATCACATTTTCATGCTTCACTGCACACTTTCATTCTCTTTTTTTTCATTATGCTTATTCTTTATTTATATTTTTTATTTTTTTCTCTCATAACCCTTTGCCCTTCTATCCAGCTGGAATTGGTCCCGGCCTTCAGGTTTTGGATTCACCGACCCCATCTAAACTTCCATAAACAACATATTTTTTATACCAGAACCCCTACCGTTACCACACCACATAACCCAACCACCGACACTGTCTTGCCTCTAACGTAAATATAACCCTCACAAATCATCCAAAATACCACCTTCATCAGTCTAAATAATGGTTCTATCATCATTATTATAACCACAACTGCCACCAGCACCACCTCCACCACTACCACTAGCCACAGCAACATCGACAACACCATGAAGTTACTACGACGCCATCACAACTACTACTACCATAATAAATTTCGAAAACCAAATAACTCTTCCTCCACCTGCTTTTACTACTACTACTACTACTACTACTACTACTACTACTACTACTACTACTACTACTAATAATAATAATAATAATAATTTCTTTTATATAAGAATAATAATTGGAGATACAGAAGTTAATATGCTTCTTGAGGCAGAGGAAACTCGCCAATTTTGTAATAACATATGGGGGCAAGAAGTTTCCTACAACCACGGAGCTGAGTGGATTAATTCATTCCGAACTCCATCCTCTGAAGTCTCCGCAACAAGACCCTGTGCGCTTAACAACGGAATATGCGCTTGCACTGGTATCAAAACTGCCAAGCTGGAAAACGGTAGGACCAGACGGATTTCAAAGCTACTGGCTCAGGTGGTTTAGGTCAACATACAAGCGAACAGAGTGGTACAGTTCTGGAGTGGACTGTAGAGGAAAAGACAACATAGTAGATAAAAGATCGGTCAAAGGACAATGAGGTTGGCAATTACCGACACATTGCTTGTTTTAACCTCTTATAGAAAGTGTTAACAGGCATCTCCGTAGGGAAAATATATACGTTCCTTGCAGAAAGCAATCTACTTTCAATAGAACAAAAGGGACGCCGAAAAGGATCCAAGAGCACCAAGGACCACCTTGTGATAGACAAGGTTGTAAGGAAGAACTACAAACGGTACCAAAAATGCTTGTGCATGGCCTGGATAGATTTTAAAAAGGCTTACGACATGTTGCCGTATTCGTGTATTTTCGAAGCACTCGACATGTGTGGAAGAGCTAAGAACGTGTGTACACTGGTTAAGAACAGCATGCTTAGTTGGAAAACACGTCTTTTCTGTAACAACCAGCACTTAGCCGAGGTAACAATCAAAAGAGGTATCTTCCAGGGAAACTCTTGTTCATTTTTGTTATTTGTTATGGCTTTGGTCTCACTTTCTTTGGTCCTACGCAAATTCAACGCACACTATGAGCTGAGAAAGAATAGACCACATCTCAACTACCTTCTCTTCACGGGTGATTTAAAACTGTTCGCAAAAATAGAGGCTGGTTGAGACTGTGCAGAAGTGCAGCAAGGATAGGGATGGAATTTGGTATCTCGAAGTGTACGGTATTCATTTTGAAACAGGGGAAAATATCAGATTGTAGGGGCATAGAATTGCCACAAGGAGGGAGAATGAAAGATCCAGTTGATGATGGGTACAAGTACCTTGGGATCCTGGAGCTGGACAATATCTTGCACAGTGAAATGAAAGGCAATGCTATCACTGCGTATTTCAAGCGATTCAAACTTCTCTTGAAATCAAAACTCAACTCAAGGAACCTTGTGACTGCCATTAATATAGGAACTGTTTTTATGCACTTCCTCATAATATTTCATTGTAAAATATTATAAGATTTCTAAAACATCGAATGGCTGTGAGGGTTCAACTAAGCAAAATTGGAATCAAAGGGGCTGCATAAGGAAAAGTGGTTGCGAAAATCTGGTGTAGACCGACCAAGAAACTACTACTACTACTACTACTACTACTACTACTACTACTACTACTACTACTACTACTACTACTGTTACGACCACTACTACTTCTACAGCTACTATCATTACCGCTATTTTTACACTGCAGACCATAAGAAACAAGGCGACAATCAGCTCCATCACCATACCACTGCTAACTCAAAACCACAACCATCAACATAACCAACGACCACAACGACCACAACCATCAACATAACCAACGACCACAACCACCACTACTACCACTACCACCACCACAATCACCTCCACCGCTATCAGTAGACTATATCGAACAGTTTGATTGTAGTTACAAACTTAGCCACAACTATCTTCATTACCACACTATATAATCACCACTACCACCATAACACCTATCAGCACTACCACTACAAGTACTACCACCAGCAGTGCTACCAGTACCACTGCTACTCTATAGCAGCCCACTCAGTCCTCATCAAGAATACCATCACGTGATATATCGGCACAGCCATTTTAATTACGGTCACCAGCGGGCAAAAGCACAGCAGCATCATCATAACCACCAAGAGCAGTTAAACCGGAAGCATCACAGCTTTCACTGCAGCTATGGCGACCTAACCCTTACCCTCCACCACCATCATAACGGCCACAATAACCATTATTCCCCCCCTTAACCTTCTCACTACTCCACAGTCGCACACTACCACTACTTCTGCCCTTACCACAACTGTTGTGATCACCACCACACAAAATCACCAGAACCATCACAATCACTATTACAACGAATATAACCGCCGCAACCACAACTAAATTTACCATCAACGACCTACCATCACCATCACCATCACCATCACCATCACCATCACCATCATCATCATCATCATCATCATCATCATCATCAATAAATGCTATTTCCACAACCAATCTCCTCTCTCAATCACCATTACTTCCACAATCACCAAACTACTATCTAACCACTGTCTTCTCCCTAATCACGCACACACCCTTCCTTTTCTCTTCCTTACACTCAGTTCCTCTCTCTCCATCCCCCTCTCTCTCTCTCCCTCTGTCTCCGCCCCTCTCTATATCTATCTTACTCTTTCTATGTCTTCTTCCTCTCTTTACATTAGTTATTTCTCATGGGACCTTGAAATGTCTTCCTGCCGGGTGACACATGACAAATTTGTTATATTTTATATTCTGAAAAAAGAAAAAAGAGAATAAGAAAAACAGAAAACAAACCCTTTACCACCTCCGACTTCCATTCCTCCTCCTCCTCCTTCTCCTTCTACGCCACTCATCCTCTTCCTTCCACCATCCACACTCCACCATGTAAGTAGGGGGTTATGAATATTTCCCATTCATTATCTCTCACTCACTATTATCATATCAATCCCTTTCTCTAAACACTTACAATGATAATAGAAAGACAAATTATAGAATATTACTTGTAAAAAAAAAATAATAATAATTATAATAATAATAATAATAATAATAATAAAAATGGTCAAATAATAATTATTTTATAATGACGCTATTAGAAATTATCATTACGACAAACACTTTTCTCTTTGGCCAATCCCTGATCAACTTCAAGTTTCACGTGAAAAGGAAAATAAGGGTAGGCGGGAAGGGTATTGTAGCCAATTTGCTGAAAGGTGGATGAAAGTGGCGAGAATGGTGCGGGTGAACAGGCCTGGCCTGAGCATACGACTGTAGTTGAAAACAAAAATGATAAAGGAAAGGAAAAAAGGCTCCAACCCCACAAGTCAGAGTACCCATGGTTTTATGGGGTTTCGAACGTCTCCTCGCTATTGAGAGTTACTCATTGTTGATTTAAAAAAAATTGTTGGTCTCGTTTACACGCAAAATCCTCTCACAACACATTCATCCTTTCGGGGTTGATAAATTAAGTACTAGTGAAACACTGGGGTCGATGTAATCGGCTAATCTCCCTCACAAAATGGCTGCCCTTGTGGTAAAATTTGAAGCCACATCCTTTCAGGGGTCTATGAAATAAGTACCAGTTGAGTACTGGTGTCGATATAATCGACTAGCCCACACCCCAAAGTTTCAGGTATTGTGCTATAGTAGAAAGGATTATTATTATTATTATTATTATTATTATTATTATTATTATTATTATTATTATTATTATTATTATTATTATTATTATTATTATTATTATTATTATTATTATTCTATGTTTGACTTTTGCTTTACATTTTTACAAGTTGGCTCCAAGTCTCACCCAGAGACCTCATGAGACAACAAGTTGGAAGTTCATGTTGGTGTTATGCCTAGGGTGCTATATTTGGTCAAAAGGTCCCTAAATAAAGGTTGTTTAACAACGTTGAACAAAACACCAATGTTTCCAGAGGTGAATAATTCAGACTGCAGTGAATTCCTCATCACAACACATGGTTATGATACTCGCGCACTACTTCTGCTCGTGATCAGAGATGCACATATCGTCGGCCACAAAGGGACATAGTCAACTGGTTAAGGTCAAACAACTGGAAAGCAAATCTGTGGTATTAAACAGAATATTTGCTGTAGCTCATCTTTTACATCAAGACAATTATTATCATTATTATTATTAGTAGTAGTATATGAGACCACCTTCGGTCACGACACTGACAATGGGATTGCACCTAGAAAGTTACCAGGCCATAATTTCGGGCAAGGTTGTTGATGGAAGACCAGCAGTTGCCTATGCATACCGGCCTTCCCTCTCCACACCGCCAGTGTTATCCAAGGGAAAGGCAAAGGGGCCGATACAGCTTGGCACCTGCGACGTCGCAACTCATTTCTACAGCTGAGTGAACTTGAGCAACGTGAAATAGAGTGCCTTGCTCAAGAACACAACACGCAGCTCGGTCCGGGATTTGAGCTCACAACCTCACGATCGTGAGCTCGACGCTCTAACCACTGAGCCATGCGCCTTCAGTTATTATTAATATTATTATCAATATTATTATTATATTATTATTATTATTATTATTATTATTATTATTATTATTATTATTATTATTATTATTATTATTAGCTGCCACCGGGCTCGACTTTGGCTTTCATCCTTTTGAAGTCGATAAAATAAGTACCCCGAAATTGCTGACCTAGTGCCAAAATTTGAAGTCAGTATTATTATTATTATCATCAACTGCCGCCGAAGTCGACTTTGCCTTTCATCCTTTCCGGGTCGATAAAATACGTATCTGCTGGGTGCTGGGGTCGATGTAATCCACTTTCTTCTTCTCCAAGATCTCAGGCCTATAGTAGAAAGGGTTATCATTATTAACTATAATAACTGATATTTTAACCGATCCCCTTCGTATTTTTGACAAGAATGTCAAGGGATTAAGAGTGACCTCTAGACATATATTTACTCCATAGATATCTTTCTTTCTATCTCTTTCTCTCCGTTTCACTCTCCCCCTCTCTCTAACTATCTTCTCCTTCGGCGCTCCATTGGCTGCCCATGGGTGAAGTTAAAATACTATCAACATACCACGGTAATTACAGTTAATATTTATTCTAGAAAGTAACTGACGACATTCCAGAAACTATTAATTTCATTTTGGGTGTCCCCTCCTTATTCTAGTTATTGTTGCATGTGAGTGTGTACTTGTCAGTATATGTGTATACATAATACTTACACATACACACACATATCTTTTATATATATATATATATATGTGTGTCTGTGTCTCTCTCTATATATATAAGATATAAATGTACATATATATATATATATATATATATACATGTATATATACATTTGTGTATATGTATGTACATTATGTATTACACACATACATAAAATCGTATATGTGTGTATGTGTGTGTGTGCATGTGTATACTTACAGTAGTGTTCTCGTTGTTTTTCTTTTCATTCCCTTACCCCTTTCTTTGTAAAGGTCAAACTTTTGACCAACGAAACGTATGTAATTAAATTTGCATTTATGTTAGAATGATTGGGAAAAGGGATCCACACATAAATACGTCTGTTTAGTCCCAATTATGTCTTTTTAGTATTCTGCTCGGACAACGAGAAAATGTCTTACACATTTTGTTTACCAAATTTCTGCTAGTCGTGAATTATAGTTTCAGTTTCCTCTAACCTGAACTCTTTACCCCCTACCTATACCCCCTACTCTTCCACCTAATCTAACCTCCCCCACCATCCAGTGCTCTGCACTTCGTTATCGACTGGTTTCACGTGATTCTTTCATATATTTACACGTCTTCAGTTTTACGCCACGTTTTAATACCATGTACAGTTCTCTCAATAACAAGCACAACTCGTTGTGACACACGCACATCGGGCACTCCGCCGTACTGTGAATACACTAGTAGCAAAAGATAGAGGGAAAGGCTGTCTGTCCCGGGGCGATGCTTTAATGAGGGCGGCACTTTTGGGTCTGCTGTATAACATTGTATAGGTTGTATTGCTAAGTTGTGGGGAAAATATGTGTCAAACTCAAGGGCTACTCTAGGCAGCGCACATTCTGGTTATGCCTTGTACACCCTTCCAAACCCGTCTGCTTATTCACTACACTACTCTGTTCATGCAATACAATACACCAGTCGTACACCATACGGCAAACTGCATTACTCTGTTGATACCCCACTCCACACTATATAATAGTTTTTCGCACAACATATCGGAGTAGTGATAGACTAAACAATACCATTTACGCACTACACCATCTCAGCTATACACAGCACCTCATTGGTTATTTCAACCATGAAATTCTTAATTGCTTGAAATATTCTGCCTTTACCATGCAGTGTAACAAAAATTATTAATAAGATTTTGTTTTCTTTTGCTGAAAGTAAATTTTCATAAATTAACAATTTGCTGTGTACAATATTATTTAGTCGTGCCTATTCTAAATCGACCCAGTCCATCTCAAACCGGCCCAGCCCAGCCCGGCACAAGCCAGCACATCCCATTGAATTTTCAAGACAAATTTTTGCAACAAACCCTTTTGAATCACATTCATAGCACTTTTTTGTCATATCCACGGCCAAGAATCTACTAAGCTCTTTCTGTATGTCCGTTACTTTCTTGACGAAAATCATGGCATGCGCTATGCTGATAATTCAAAACTGATGCTGAAACGCATCTGAGCTTTCTTTCGTCTCCAAGAAAGAACTGATAGTTTGGCTATTCATTCAATCACGAAATTTCTCGAAATTATCTCCCCTTCCAGCATATGAGAATATTTATTTCTTTATTGTCCACAGAAGGCTAAAAATTGGGGGGACAAACATGGACAGACAAAAGGATTAAGTCGATTACATCGACCACAGTGCATAACTGGTACTTATTTAATCCATCCCGGAAGGATGAAAAGCATTCATGCCACTACCCACTTTCAGCTCTTGTCTCTAAGTTAATTTCTCTCTCTCTCTCACATACACACACTCACACACGCTCATACACACATGCAGAGACACACATATGCGCGTATGGGTGTTGATGAATATATGCACACATATATTTGCATATCTCCATACATAATTAGTGGGCAAAAGCAGCTACAAAGAACACAAAATCAAAAAACAAATACAAACGATATGTGAAAGGGATGAAAAGAAGAGAGAATTGCATTTTTCTTTTTTTGCGGTTTCATTGGTCGATTCTTCAGAATTGTAATTCTGTAGATTCGATAAATGAGACTTCACTAAATGTAATTTTGCATTGTTTTCAGCTTTATGTGACACACACACACACGCACACATACACACACACATATCTATCTCTCTCTATATATGTATATGCATGTATGTGTGTATATATATATGCATGTATGTGTGTATATATATACACTCACTCTTATATATGTACATGCATTTATACATCCATGCATCTACATATATAGGGCTAACTCATAATCATATAAAGATATTTCAATATTCAAGCAAGTGTGTGTGTGTGTACTTTATGTGTACGTCTATGCATTTGTGAACCACACAGATACCGTGGCGCATATATTCGCACATGTGCAATATAACATACATGAACGTAATTTTACGTATACATGTGCATGTAAATAGCATGTATGTATAAACGTCTATATACATACTAATACAATAATATGCGTTCATATTTGGTAACCACACAGGGATACGCCTACAATCACATCCACACAACCACACAACCACACACACATGGACACACGCATACATAACTTTAGTTAATTTTTCACATTCATAAGCCTTCCGTCACACATATATGCGCGTCCGTGCAAGCACATAAAATGGCTGATACGCATGTGCAAACACACATAAACGCACGCACACACACGCACAATCTGACAGTGACATATATACAAATACACACCTTATTCTCTGTTACAGTATGCACGTTACACTCACACACAGCCATATCAAATCTTGACCTAATTCCAAAAATTCAATTTATGTCCATTCAGTGACTGGAGTTGGCCGAGAGAGAAGTGGATTTGGGGCAGTACAATGTCTTGTGGACTTTTTACTTGAATAAATTCAATTTGTAATGGTGTGTGCTACTCAAACTGGTGGGTGG
Source organism: Octopus sinensis (assembly GCF_006345805.1). NCBI lineage: Eukaryota > Metazoa > Mollusca > Cephalopoda > Octopoda > Octopodidae > Octopus > Octopus sinensis. Next base: position 105,036,679 of record NC_043005.1, on the reverse strand, counting down.
GGAGAAGTGATGGCAGTGAAGATCTCGCAAAGGAGATGATGAACGTTCGAATTAGTTCTATAACCAAATAATTCGTTGATGTGGAATGTAATGGTTTTGGAATGCAAGGAAATTAATGTAAATATGGCATCGTTAGAATTAAACAAGGTTTGAAATAAATGCACCGTGCTTTCGCCAGTACGGAAGTCCAGGTATTGGAATATTCTGAGCTTTTTTTCATATTTTAACGACGAATATTGTCAAGAGAGACGACTCCTCGGTGTCCTTAATTTGCAGATTTATCGATATTTTTTCTTTTATTAT
>NC_043005.1:104996376-105028876 GCF_006345805.1 Octopus sinensis | reverse complement strand
TATATACATACATATATGCATGCATGTATTAATATATATATAATATATATATATATATATATATATATATATTAGATTCATTAACTGTGCTGAGGACGTTAATGAATTTGTATAATTCTAACCCAGAAACACGTCCACAATTAATCGAAGACTGTTTGATTCCGTTGTTTTTCTTCCTTTGTCTATGTGAGTTACAAATATTGTTATCTGTAGAATAATATCTGTAGTAAATAGGAATAAGCTGTCTTTCGCTGCTATTTCTAAATTTTCGGTGCACGGGCGCTTTCGTTTAAACGAGGAGTCCTTATCGATATTCTGGGAAATACTATTTGTAAATCTTTATTTATGTGAAACAATCAACCTATAACAACCATATTGTTTATATCCTAACAATCACCAACCAAGAAGAAAACTTCGTTGTTAAGTGAAAAAATAAATAAATAAAACTGAAAAAGAAAAAAAGAAAAATCGAGATATATCTGACATGTTGACCTTGTTTTGGTCTATTCAAAATCGACCCCCATTCAGAAGATATATTGCTTCAATCTGGTAACGTTTGTGTAAAGTTCTTAAATTGATGTTGAGTTATTTCATAAAAAGGAAAATCATTTCAGATAATTTCATAAATCTAACAGTTGATGGATGTCTCTTATTTATCAACATTAAAAGAATTGAGTAAATAGTAAGAGAAAAATGTCTTCTGAAATATCTGAATAAAAATGTATTGTAGAGGAAGACGGACTTTATTTTGTCAGGTCTTGTCTATACATGTATGCATGTGTTGATGTAGAAAAGCACAGACCAACGCGTATGCATATTGTGGACATACATACATACATACATACATACATACATACATACATACATACATACATACATACACACGTATACACATAAAAAGCCCGTCGTATATATATATATAGACAATTAAACTCCCTCTCTTTCTCTCTAACACTTTGAACTCAATACCAAATTATTTACAATCAAAGTATATTTAAAGAAGACTTTACGGAAAAACTCCGGTTATGTTCTAATCACCATATAGAAGATAAATAGAAACTGTTTTTACTTCAAATTTCAAATTTTTTATTAATATTTTATAAGATGAATTTCATCATCGAAGCCAGTAATATTTTCTATTTTCTATATACATACAAGAAACGTTTTAATCATTTTATTAATTTCTTTCAAAATTTAATTATGTGCTGTTTCCACCACCATCTCTTATATATAAAATTTGATTTGTATAGATATCTAATCATTTTTTAACTATATTAGAGATCTGTAAATCCGCCCCCATCCCAAAAAAACGGAATAAGAACGTAATGGACAACAATAAATATATAGGAGACAGACAGACGATACAAAGTCGGACAAGAAAAACCAGGGCGGAACATTCGTGGCTTTCTTTCATAAGTCAAACTTCCGATCATCATTACAGCTTTGGCTGTTACAGTTGAGACTGTTCAAAATTGGTAGGCCCTAAAAATCTAAGCTAAGGGTATTAGATTTTTGGAAGAGAGCAATCGAATATGGGCGACAACACAGACAAAAAACAAGAAACCGGAGAAAATGTTACACGATTACAAATACAAACAAGAACAGCAACAGGTGTCCTTCGATTAATAAGGCCCAATAAAATTGATACATACATACATACATACATACATACATACATACATGCATACATACATACATACATACATACATACATACATACATACATACATACATATATACATGCATATATATATATATATATAAAACAATAAGAGAAAATCCACTATGTGGACGCTCTAACGCTAGATATAGATCCGCAAAGGGAATCTATATCTAGCGTTAGAGCGTCCAGATAGTAGATTCTCTCTTATTGTTTTGTATTAATAATATTTACTGTATCCCAGTCTTTTATACGCTAGGCCACTTGGTGTTTAAATTGATGTTAATAATTAATATTCAATTTTTTTACCCTTATGTTGACTTTATAATATATATATATAGTTGAAGTTTACAAAAAAAACAAAAGACCGAGACAGGGGTATAAACAACAAGCAGCTGTATTAGTTTGATGCCCGGGAAGGTGAGAAGGTCTTTTACGTTTCGAGCCTACGCTCTTCAACAGAAAGGAACATGAGGAAAAAAAACAGAGAAAAAACTTTTGGAGTTAGCGGCCAATCATGGCAACTGACTGGACAAAGGTAGTTACACAGGAGAGCTAGGAAGAAGGGGAGATAATAAAGTATTGGCTATCCCAAAACGAAAGTGCGCGTGCGTAGGTGTATATGACGATGTGTAAATGTGTAAGTGTGGATATCTGCTGGTGACTTTGACGTGTGGATGCGTGCGTGTGTGCGTCTGTAATGCGTGGGGTGTTGATGATGATGTGGTGTGATGTGATGTGATGTGGTGGGGTGGGGTGTGGGGATGTGAGTGTGGGGTGGGGTGGGGGTTTGGTGTGGGGTGGGGATCTGAGGGAGGGGCGTGGGGTTGTGAGGGTGGAGTGTGGGGATGTGAGGGTGGGGTGTGAGGATATGAGGGTGGGATGGGGATGTGAGGCTGGGGTATGGGTTTGGGGTGAGGAGGTGGGTTAATGGTGGGGTATGTAAGAGTAGGATGTGGATGGAGTGGAGTATCGATGAAGGGAGAAGGTGGGTAATAGTGAAAAGAGGAAGTAGGTGTCGGGGCAAGAGAGGAGAGAAGTGAGTAGGAGAGAAGAGAGGAAGTAGGTGTCAGATGAAAAGAGGAGAGGAGGGAGTCAGATGAAAAAGGATGGGAGTTGAGACCATATGGCGCGTAAGAGCGAAGAGGGAAGGTTAATTCCTGTTCATGGTGAAAGCGGGAGTCCGGATGGCCCCTGTGCAAAGACAATACGAACACAGATAGGTGTAAAAATGAATGACTAGCAGAGCGGAAATGGCGCGAGACCGTGGCATCGTTGCCGAGTCTGATGTATCGGAGGTGCTCTGCGAACTGGTCAGCCAAGCGGTGTCCCGTTTGACCGATGTACAGCAAAGGACAGAAAGAGCAGGAGATGCAGTAAATGACGTTGCTATAAGTGCAGGTAAAGGAGTCAGTGATATTTATAGAGACGATGATGGGTACCTGTAAGGATGGTGGTGTTGGAGAGGTATGGGCAAGTGCGGTAGCGTGGGCGGGAACAGGGGAACGATCCAGCTTGGGAGGTGGGATTAGGGAAGAAACTGTGAACCTGGAGGTCACATAGGTTATGGGTTCGTTTGAAGGAAGAAGGCGTAGGTTGGGGAAAATGTGCGAAGTCGAGGGGGTCGGACTGGTGTAGCCGGAAGGCTCGGAGAATGGTACGTTGGAGAGGCAGGGTGGAAGGCTCGTAGGTGAGTGGAAACGGGAGACTGGTAACGGCGGAGCGGATGTGGGAAGAGAGAGCAGAAGCACGTTTCACACAAGAGCTTTGGCAAGGGCGGAGTGGATAATGGTGAGGAGATGAAGTGGCAAGCCATGAGTTGAGACTGAGTCTCAAAGTCATGGTTGTCACGGCAGACCCAGCGCAGACGGACGAATTGGGAGTAGGGGATGGAGAGCTTGGTGTGGGTAGGTTGGGTAGATGGGAAGTCGATGTATGAGTGTGGGCCGGTGTGTTTGCAGTGGATGGAGATAGTGAGAGCAGAGTTGTGTATGTTAACCGAACTGTCGAGAAGGGTGACGGAAGTGTTGGAGGATATGTTCAATTTGGCTCACAGATTTTTTTAATTATCTTTTTTTAACTAAACAGTTTGAAAATTCCTGTACTGGTGTAATTTCTCACGCAGAACACGGTTTACTTTGAACATTTTTGACAAAATTTCGTATTTTAGAAGTTATTTCGTGTTAAAGTTGTCGTATTTGGGTAATTTTAGCCAATCAACGACCTGTATTCAAAAGAAGAAAGCTACTGCTGTTTGCGATAGTAATCGAAGAGGAACGATTTCCGGGTTATCTCTACTAGATGTCACCACTCGCGGCCAGGATGGAAGGATTGGATATATATATATATATATATATATATATATATATATGTGTGTGTGTGTGTATGTGTGTTGTGTCCAATATATATATATATATATATATATAGATGAAAGATAGATATAGAGTTTCATGCATACATACATACATACATACATATATATATATATATCTATATATATATATATATTATATATATATATAGATATATATTATATCTATATATTAAGGTATGTAGAAAAATACAACATAGACAAGAACGTATAACTCTTAGAAGACGATACAATAACATGGACAGGACATTCGAACCCCTCAGTCTTCATCAAGAACCGGATCATCGTAGTAATTTCGGCTGATTAATCTTGAGATTACTAGATCACGGCCAGCCCTCCAAGAACAACTAAGCAACGAGCATTAGAAAAACTAAGCTGGAAGCGTAGATTTCCTGGAAGAAGGATCGAATGCATACGAACACCAGGACAGCAAAAGGACGATATAAAAAAACAAAAAAAAAAACAAAATAATGGAATACAGAAACATGAAATACAGAAGCATTAACGGTGAAAACAACAAGTGTCTTACGACTGATAACAAGCAACAAATTTTTTCTCTGGCGCATTGAAAAAGCCTTTATAGCGGCGGACGAAACACGATGTTAACACGACGAGGGTCAGGAGCTGAAAGGCAGATTTCGGCAACAGTCACGTGACAGAGAAGAGGGAAAAGAAAGAAAGATAAGCAAAGAGAGAGAGAGAAAGGGGAACAAAACGCAACAAGAGAGAGAAGAGAGGAATCAGAGAGGAGAAGGGATGGGTGTCGAAGAATGACCTGTGATGCAAGCGAGACAAAGAATAGAGGGTAGTGGAAGACAGACCAAAGGATCAGAGAAAGAGAAGATAATAGAGAGAAAAGAGAGAGAGAGAGGGGACAGATCAGTAAAAATGAGAGAGAGAGAGAGACAAACAGAGAGTCGTACCAATTATTAAAATATGTGTTCACATTAATGATAAGGGGGTACGGGGCGCCTGGAATATATGTTAAGGTATGTAGACAAATACAACATGGACAAGAACTATAACTCTTAGAAGACGATACAATAACTGGACAGGACATTCGAACCCCTCAGTCTTCAGTCCGAACCGATCAATATACGTACACACAACACATATAGACATATAAACACACAGCATATAGTTAATGACTGCTCGATGAACAGTACCAAAATTTCAAGTTCAACGATTCAGCTATGAATAATTCAAAACGTTAATGCCACTCGTTAGTGTATTCATGAAATATAAAAACACTATTTTCAACACATTGAGTTCTATATTCTATGACTGGAAATCTAAGTCATTTTCTCATTAAGAGCCTTAAACACACACACACATGCACGCACACACACACATACACACATACACACACACACACACACACACAAATACACACACACACAGAGGATTACTTAGTATTTGCGTATGTATGAGTTAGTCAACTTGCACTAGATGAACTTCTGAAACAGTTTCGAAGCCGTCAACAGAAAACTGAAAATATTTATGGTTGTAGAACAAATTCTAAATTGACATTCCGGGTATATATAGCCTGAGCAGGTGTCCTATTCACTGGCGGTATAATAGATACGGATACACATATAACACACACATACACACACATACGCATACAGGCACGTACTCACAAACGCGCAAAATTATACATATACACACACTCTCCTCTCTTTCTCTCTCACTCTTTATATATATATATATATATTTTTTATTTTTTATTTATCTAGTTTCAGATCACGAGCTGTGGCCATGCTGGAGCACTGCCATTTGGTGTTGCTACATGATTTTACTTCACGAATGCTTTTTAGCAACTGCCATTTGGTGCATGAGAGAGTTCGATATATATATATATATATATATATTTATATATATATTCTCACTCAAATGTATACACACCACACACCACATAAAATATATATATATATATTATATATATATAATATATATATATATATATATATATATATATATAATAAAAATAATACATGCATATATATATATATATATATATATATATATACTCACTCAAATGTGTACACACACACATATATATGTATATATATATATATATATATATATATATATATATATATATATATATATATATATATATATATATATAATTGCTGCGTATACACGCACACAAATCAGAGGTAAATCGAAATACAAGTGCATACATATATACATTGATAAAAGTTTCAGTTGTCAGTTCTCAAGAGAAAAAAAACTGTTCTCTTTGTTTTAAGAAACACATCATGTTTCAAAATTATTTGTGAAAATGTTTTGCTGCAAGGAAATAAATTTTACAATTGGATAAAAGTTCATGCATACACACATACACGCACGCACACACATACACACACACATACAGGCATACATACATACATACACAAATGCATGCATGCACATGTACAAATACACATACACATGTACATATACACGCAAACACACACACACACATATAAGTGTGTGTGTGTTTGTGTATGTGTGTGTGTGTGTGTTTGTGTATGTGTGTTGTGTGTGTGTGTGTGTGTGTGGTGTGTGTGTGTATAAGAAGGTAGATTGGAAAGTAGGTCGATAGAAGTGCGTGGTTGGATGGTTAGGGGTGTTGCACTTATGTTGTAAGATTGTGGTCTCGATTCCTGAACCGGGAGATACTTTATGTTTTTGAACAAAAGACTTGTTTCCCTGTTTCTCCAGGCCACTAAGATGTCAAAACTTAGCGGCGGACCGCCGACTCGTCTCATTAGGCCCTAATATATATGTCATAGAGTACGGTAAGCAGACTTTATGGACATGTGGCTCCTGAAGGACACCTGGTTTTTAAAAATATATACAGGGCTGGGTCAAAAATAGGTATACCCTTTTTAAACTACCTTTTTTTCTTTACAGATACCGTAAATAATGGCAACAAAGAAACTGTACTTCCAACAAGATGGTCACTTCCTCACTATGCTTTGGTAATAAGAGACTACTTTAACAATACCTTCCAAAGCATTGGATTGGGCGACATAGCAGCATCGAATGGCCACCACATTCACCCAACTTAACACCAACGGACTTCTTTTTGGAGGAGTAGTAAAGAATAATGTTTATAAGCAAATGACTCACAGGGAGGACAAATTAAAAGTGTTCCTCTCGGAAGGTTTTATTGAAATTTATGCAGATCGGCATTTGTGTCGAGCTGTGTGTCACAGTGCTCCGGAAATGTCCGAGGAATGTTGCAATGTTGAAGGTGGACAATTCGAGCGTTTACGAGATTAAACTATATTTAATAAATGTAATTGTATAATAAATAAGTGTAAATGTAATAAAATGAAAAAAGTTTAATGTGCAGGCGCAGGAGTGGCTGTGTTGCAAGTAGCTTGCTAACCACCACATGGTTCCGGGTTCAGTCCCACTGCGTGACATCTTGGGCAAGTGTCTTCTGCTATAGCCCCGGGCCGACCAATGCCTTGTGAGTGGATTTGGTAGACGGAAACTGAAAGAAGCCTGTCGTATATATGTATATATATGTGTATATGTGTATGTGTGTGTGTTTGTGTGTCTGTGTTTGTCCCCCTAGCATTGCTTGACAACTGATGCTGGTGTGTTTACGTCCCCGTCACTTAGCGGTTTGGCAAAAGAGACCGATAGAATAAGTACTGGGCTTACAAAGAATAAGTCCCGGGGTCGATTTGCTCGACTAAAGGCGGTGCTCCAGCATGGCCGCAGTCAAATGACTGAAACAAGTGAAAGAGTAAAAGAGTATACCAATTTTTGGCCTACCCTCGATATTCTTTTACTAGTTTCAGTCATTTGACAGCAGCAATGTTTGGTGCACCGCTTTCTAGTCGAAGAAATAGACTCCAGTACTTATTCTTTTTACGCCTTCTACTTATTCTATCGGTCTCTTTTGCCGAACCACTATTTTACGGGACGTAACACACAAACGCCCGTATATATATATATTATATTATATATATATATATATATATATATATATATATATTATATATATATATATATGTATATGAGACTGGCTACTTTTTCAGTTTCCGTTTACCAAATCTACTCACAAGACTTTGATCGGCCCGAGGCTATACAGACATTTGCACAAGGAAACAAGCTTCTTATCAAACATCAACCCTGCGCCTATATATATATTATATATATATATATATATATATATATGTATATAAAGAGAGAGAGAGAAGAGAGAGAGAGAGAGACGAGAGATAGAGACAGACAGACAACTAGGTAGATATCTGTATGTAAATGTGTAAATGTGAGTATGCAGAAACATTCTTCTACAATTCCACTTGTTTCTTTACTGCAGCATGCCTACTACGTTGAATCTGGTGCTTTTTGGAAGTCAAATGTTTTCATTTTGTGTGTGTGTGTCCCTCCACCACTTCACAACCGGTTCTGGTGTATTTACGTCCCCGTAACTGAGCTCTCTTAAAAGAAACCGATAGCGTAAGTACCAGGCTTAAATTAAGACTAACTACTGGAGTCGATCCATTCGATTAAAAAAATCCCCAAGGAGGTACTCCAGCATAGCCGCAATCTAATGACTGGAACAAGTAAAAGATAAAACAATAAATCGAGAGTAGCATGTAAGACGGATTTGGGCGAGACTTAGACGAGACTTGAGCGGGATTTGATACAGAACTGAATGATTGCAAGATTTGTCGTTTTACACATACTCATTCATATAATATGTGTACATCTATGTGTGTGAGTGTGTATATGTATATCTATATCGAAGGAAGCAGTTCTTCTAAGAAATATAGAATTCATATACCTAAAATATTGCCAGGGCAGACAATTAACAGAACCGTTTAAGTGTTGGTTATAAGGTTTAAAGCATTTGATTTGGTTCTTTCTACTCTGAGTTCAAATCTCTTCTAGGTCTATTTTAACTTTTAGTATCTTTCCTAGGGTGATAAAATATCAGTCACCCACCAGGATTTGTTCCTGTCTCTTATCTACACATCACGGTGAACAAGATTTGAAGGACCACTAACAGAATCGCTTTCTCCCATGGACAAGTATTTGCCCAAAATATAGATTGATTACGGCTGGAGCACCTTCAACTTTAGGTGTGTCCACTGAGGATTGACATGGAACTATACAACAACAATAATGCAATCCACTTCTATTCTACTGCAGAGGAAGTCTGTGGTCTCTTAGACTCTAGCAGAATCAAGCATACCATCATAAATGGTGGTAATGGTGATGAGAATATCTTCACTTATCTTTTCACATTTTGGACTGGACCTATCGAAGTCCTCAAACTTGAACATTTCAAATCGAACACATCGACTCATGTGCATATTTTTATGTCTGGTACTATTTTTACTGGTCTCTTGCTGAGCTACTACGTTACTGGAGCGTAAACAAACGAGCATCTGTTGTCAAGCGGTGAGAGGAGATAAACACCAACAAAAATACACAGACACACACACACACACACATATATATATATATACAGAAATATATACATACGTGTATATATACATGCTTATATATTTGTGCGTATGTATGTATATGTTTGTGTGTGTGTGAGTGTGCGTGCGTTTGTGCGTACTTGTGTGTGTACATGTTTGTATATGTGTCAGGCTTCTACACAATTTCCAATTACCAAATTTCACTTACAAGGCACTGGTCGGCTTGTGGCTATATTGATGCTTTCTTGCCCACTGCCATGTCTGCGCCTCAGCAATTTTCAGCAAAATGCTTCACCTGGAATCTAACAAAGCTGTAATAGTCGACGATGTTTTCATTATTTTGTTATAACTAATGTACTATTGTCTACTTTTGTTGTCTCTGGCAGAGACGATATAGAACCGAAACAAAATGATGTGATATTTAAAATACATTCTTTAACGTTAAGTGTTCAAAGTGTGTTTCAATCCGTATTACCTCCTGCCTTTCCTCGTTTATTAAAGCAGAGATTACTCAAATGGCATTACTGGAGACCATTGATTACATTCCGCTTCTAGAAAATTATCGACACATCCGAATATGATAAAGTATTATTGTTAGTTTTGGCTGATGACGGGTGATGAAGGACAAAAACCCGGGGATTAGTTTTCGGTTTCCTCTCTTTGAGTCGACAACACGTTTTTCGTCTATAAGACTATAATTTGGCAACTATAGTTGGCCGTATTCTAACGAAAGAATCAGTACTAAGTAGGAGTTGGGTTTGGGGAAGGACTTCTACAAGGGACCCTGTTCTTCAGAGTTGGCCAGTCTGCTGTCGTTCCACTCTAGAACTCCAGATAAAATCATCTCTTATTGTGTGTGAACCCTCGTCCCAGACCAGACAGACAACAGGATAACTTCATGGCCATGATGACGGTGGTGGTGGTGGGAGGAGTTGTTGGTGGTGGTAAGGATGATAATGACGTGGAGGAAGAGGTAAAGCAGAAGGAGGGAAACAGGGGACAACGACAACGGTACTTGCAAAGATGATGTCCACATTAGCTACACATCAACTGTTACAGCAGCTTCTGCCACATACGGATTTGACGAAGACGACAACTACGACAACTACGACAACGACGACGATGTTGATGGTGATGATGATGATGGTGATGATGATGACGATGATGATGATGATTATCATCATCATCATGGCAGTGGAGTGGTAGGTAAAAGTAGAAAAGCTATGAATATGTTTTATGTTAAAAAGAAGAAAAATATTTTTGTTATATAAGAAAGAGTCTGAGGGTGAAATAATGATATTGGTGGTGAAAAATACAGCTGAATAGCTTGTGGCCACTACAAATGGATAATGAACAGAGGAAAAAAGAGAAAGCAATTTCTAGTAATAATGCGAGATGGAAACACACACACACACACACACACCACACACACACACACACACACACACACACACACACACACACACACACATATATATATATATATCCATTTATATATACTCATGCATAAAAGTACACGTATTGAAATATACACCTAATACATACCATAGACATGTGTTTGTGTTTGTGTGTTGCGGATGTGTGTCTGTGCGTTTGTTTGGTGTAGTGTAGTGTGCATGTGTGTGTGTGTGTGTGTGTGTGTGCGTGTGTGTATGTGTGTGTGTGTTTGTAGATAGTTCTGAAACTTATTCTTATAACTTTATACGCATGCTATCAATAATGCGCTTACTATCACCATTTCATCTATAAGTAGGCTCTCTCACCCTCACACAAAAAACATGCATAGCCTCACATACGTCTGTGTGTGTATGTACAAATGTGTATGTGTGCATATGTACATTACATAAACACATAATGACCATAACTCTTAACTATCATCAGAGTGCACAGATATACAATGGATGTAAATAAGTGCAGAAAATTTGTTTGGGAAAGTTCCATTTGTAATGTTTATTCGTTGTTATGCTGGAAAACCTTAGTGAAAGCAGCATTTGGGTTTTTAGACTTGATTATGTGCTAATCATGCCCAAAATATTCTGCGTTATTGTTACTGCCCATCAAATGCATTGCCCCTAAGACTGGTGATATTTACTCTTCTTGTATTAAATTGAGTATATATATCTGTGCATCTTTATATTTCCATCTCTGTCTGTCTGTCTATCTATCTATCTATCTATCTATCTATCTATCTATCTATCTATCTATCTATCTATCTATCTATCTATCTATCTATCTATCTATCTCTCTCTCTCTCTCTCTCTCTCTATATATATATATATATATATATATATAATCTATCTATCTATCTATCTATCTATCTATCTATCTATCTATCTATCTATCTATCTATCTATCTATCTATCTATCTATCTATCTCTAAGTATTTACATAAGTTATCAATATTGTTGTATTTCAAATTACCTTCTATATATCAGTTTCATGCTCATCTAGCCACCATTCTACCTGCGTTTCTATCTACATCTCAGTTTCTCTCTCTTTCTCTCTCTGAGTCTTTGTAACACTTCAGCCTTTCTATCTCGCTACTATCTCATATATAAACCCATTCATGTCTATGGACACCTGCCTGTCTGTCAGTTTCTCTGTCTGTGTATCTAGTTATCTATCTATCGTCTGCCTACTCAACTATCAGCTATCCATCTGTCTCTGTCTCTGTTTGTCTGTCTGCCACTCTCTCCCCCCCTCTCTCTCTCTCTCTCTCTCTCTCTCTGAGTCTTTGTAACACATCAGCCTATCTATCTCACTACTATCTCATATATAAACTTATTTATGTCTATGGGCACCTATCTATCTATTAGCCTGCCTACTTAACTATCAGCTAGCCATCTCACCATGTCTGTCTGTCTGTCTGTCTGTCTATCTCTCTCTTTCTACCTACCCACCCATCTATCAATCAACCTAAACTAAATTAAGCTAATTAACTAGTTAATTAACTAATAATTCTATTATTTTCTATGTTTTGCCTTTCTATGCAAAACTTTGGTTCTTGTGATAACGTTTCAGTCAGCTCCGTCGCGTGATTTTTAGAGCACCCCCTGCAACTTTTTGTTTCGGTGCCCCATCCCTTCAATCAAAATCCATAATCTACGCACCTTCTACTCATAGCTACATTTTATTTTAGTCTATCTGAAGTTCAAATAAGAACATCTTTAAAAGTACAAGTCAAATTTATTCTGTTGTGTCTGGAGAGAGTAATTTTCTTTTTGTGCCTATTTAAGCCTGTTAGAAATTTCAATTAGTAAAACTTCCAGATATAAATAAAAGGGCTCTTTTATAATCATGGCAACTTTGAAAGACAGACACGGCGAACGTTTCGTTGCGTGAAATCATCGATCAGTTCAGAATAATCAAGTTGAGAGCTAAGTTCGTGTTCAGTGGATATCATAAACAAGCCACAATGTCTGATACACGTTCGTGGTACAATGTAGTATTTTTACAAGAACTTTTGCAGGTACAATGCATCGCCATTTTATTTCTTGAAATTTTCAGTTAACATAGTTTAATTCTTGCTCAACATCTTAACCAAAGTAAATAGATGACTCATCTACATACTTTGAGCGTAACATGGGGCCCCTCAACCGCGGAAATCTCATGCGACCGTAGGGTTTGCAGGGGCTTGGCAACGGCCCTGATTTCAGTTATATTGTGCTGAAGACAAATAACTAATTTAGATACAGCAGAAATATTTCAATGAAAGGAAGGAACAAACACGAAATATTGTTTCCGTTCTTATTTTTGTAAACCACCCATTAACAGAATGTTGTTGTTGTTACTTATGTTGCTGCTGCCATTCTTCTTTTGTCCAAGATTTTCTAAGCGAGATCTCCGATCAAAGGTGTTCTTACAGTGACAGTCGTCTACACTTTTCTTTCCAGAGATAAAATTTGCTGGATCATTTAATGTCTAGTCTCTCCTTCCTTTAGCAAGACAGTAAGATAAATTTTTTGTAAGATTTTGTCACTGTTTGTAACAAGGTTGAGTGACTTACTAAAGTATACGTTACGTCACATTGTGCCGCAGCGTTTCCCATTCTGACCCTGCTGAAATTATCTTTTCTCCTGGATTGGTAGGCGGTCCATCACAGAATTAGCTCTAAGAGACAGTAAAGCTTTTAGAGAAACCTCACAAAATTTCGCTCCTACCATTGATTTAAACTTATAAAAGATGATAAAATCGATGCCAAAATACTTAACGGAGTGAATCGATAAAATTTAATTAATATTACACTCGTAGAGAGAAGAAGAAAGCACTAACTTAGTGATAATTTTTTTAAAAATTTACTTTTAGTTTGTCAGGGAGGACAGGGGGAAGGCTGACGTTTTAATTAATATTAATTAAGAATAAAACATAGGTATTTTGGTGCGTCAGTTATTTTGGACACACGGAGACAAATCTAGACATGTTTCAGTTGACAATTTCTTGCATCTCTATATAATACTGGTCTAAAATTTTGGCACAAAGCCAGCAGTTTTGTGAGAAGGGGCTAAATCGATTAAATATACCCCAGTACTCAATTGGTGTCTATTTCATCGACCCCGAAAGGATGAAAGGCAAAGTCAACCACGGTGTAATTTGAACTCAGAACTTCAAGACAGGCGAAATGCAACTAAACATTTTGCCCTGCGTGCTGGTGTTTCTACCAATTCCCAACCTTAGGATCTCTATATAATATTAGCAGGGACTTTACTATTTCGAATTGACACAGAATGTGAACCTGAGTATCTACTCCGATATTAGATATTACACTATTTAATGTTCAGTTCCCAACATATCTTAAGATATTTTAAAAGTCATCTTTGCTATTGGTATAGACTATACTTTGCTGAGAAGGTTTAACAAGACAGGAACATGTCTGAAATTGTTATTCCACTACCAAGGTCATACTTACTTGCCACATGCTTTTCTGGCAAAAGCTTCTTCACAAAATCCTTTGTAACTAGAATTGGTAATTAAGCTATGATTATGCTTCTCAATACGATAGATGGAAATTTGATTCATATTTCATACCTCACTGTTTAGTTTTCCAGTAGAGCAGAGCAGAGCATGTCTTCCTTTATTTTTCATAGTTATTTAACTCTACTCCGATGGCCCAGAATATATCTCCTTGTCAATTTCTGTGATAGGATTGTTGCAGCAACACCATTCCAATTCAGCCAGAAACAACCCTATTCGTTGTGCTTCTTCAAGTATATCTATGCCATTTAAATTATACATTAATTAAATAAATAATTTAAATTGCTCTTTAAACTAAAACCCATATTTTGAATAAAATGATGACGTAATGAATTTTAAAATTATCTCCACTCCTTTCGACAGCACCTCAAGCGGTGCATATGATCCAGCTGTCAATTCTTGTTAATTCCCTCTCCTGGTAATTAGTTTTAATTTCTTCTATAAATTAATGTTAATTAGCTCTTTTAGCAGATTAGAAAGAGTGTTTTAACTTAAGTGAGTTCAACTATGGCAAGACTCCACCACACGGCCACTACCAAAAAACAAACAATATATATATATATATATATATATATATATATATATATATATATATATATATATATATATATATATATATATGTATATGTAACCACGTGTGTATCGTTGGTGATTTTCTTTCTCCGTCTTCCCTTCCTTGGGCCTTTCCTTTATCTATGTTTCTGACGAAGAGCTCCGCTCGAAACGTTAAATCCTCCTTCTTTCTTTCCTTTCCTGAGCGTTTAATAACACTATACTTGTTCCACGTCCTCGCGTTGTTGTATTTTCTCTTTGTGTTTTCATATTTGGATTAACTATATATAAATATATATATATGATTGATTGATTGATTCTAGTTTCAGCTTATAAGCTGTGGCCATGCTGGGGCACCGCCATATATATTACTAAACTGTATTTTATTTTTCTCTGCCACCCAACAGATTTTGAGACTTTATCAACTTTACAGACTAGATCTGTCGATTAGCTTCTTACAAACGGGTCGTTCCATGATCACATGACCATACTATCGGTTATAGTACTTGGCGCCGTTTGGAAGTGTTCTGTCAGGAAATTTATATCTTTCGTATTTTTGTTAAATGTCCTATATTAGAAACAACAATAATAATATTAATAATAACAACAACAACAAGAAAACAACAATAATAGTGCCAACAACAACAAAAACAATAACAAAAAAACAACAACAACAACAACAATAATAATAATAATAATAATAATAATAATAGTAATAATAAAACTGATGAAAATAAGACATTTGTACCAACTCATATAATGAGAAGTAATTTGCATAATTACTGGTAATTTCTCTTTAAGTTGAACTAAAAAGAAATGTGGAACATTCAGTACTGCTGATGGTAATGGTGGTGATGTAGGTGGTGGTGCTTATGGCGGTGGTGGCAGGGAGCAGTTCTATTGTAAACTTACATATGTGTGTGTGTATATATATATATATATATATATACTTACATACATATGCATACTTACACACACGCACGCATACACACACACACATATATATGTATGTATATCGTATACAGAGTAGAGTTCACCCTTAATGACTGTGGATCGGGGAGTAAGAGAGAGCTATTAGAATGTATGAACTTCCGCACCCCACGGTATAATTGCGACGAGCTTACTCTGTTTCTACTCTCCTACTCTATCTCGTGTTTTGGGAGGGTCATTACGCCAATAATACGCATACACACACACACACACATATATATATATACATAAATATACATATGTGAGTATGTGTACGTATATATATATATATGTACATACACATAATATATATATATATATATATATATAATATATATATATGTCAAAAAATGTATATATATAAGTATAATCTCCCTATTTCTTTCTTTTTTTCTCTCAGCACAGACAGACACGCACACACACACACACACACACACACATACACACACACACACACACACACAAATACATATACTTATTTATATAGTTTCTGATGTGCTAATGCGTAAGATGATCCTCTATGGATTAAGACAGATATTCAGACCATGTTAAACTCATATTTCAATGTGGTACACTTAACGTATAAAGAGCATATGTGTGGATTTAGGCTATAACGTAGATGAGTCTCATAAAGATGAAGTAATCACAGGCAACAAATTAATTCGAAATCTTTGTCTTAAATGATAGGTCTGTAAAAACAATAATTGATTTTAATTTTTTTAATGAGATCATTGAAACGATTGTAATCAAGAAGAAATATCAATAATTTGTTTCTAATATATATGTGAGTGGTGGTGGAAGGTCGCGCGTAGGTGCGTATATGTGTGTGTATGTCTGCCTGCATACACACACACACATATGTGCACTGGGTGTCCCAAAAATGTATACACACTTTAGCAACTAATAACTCAATTGATGCTTTTTCTATACAGATTAAACTCACTGGAATCAATGATGGAAGTCGGACTAAACTTTGAACAAAGAAAATTCATTCTAAATTTGTACTGGAAGTGTGAAAACGCAGTTGAAGTCCAAAGATAGTTTAGGAGGAAGTTTCAAACAGATCCAGCAACGCGACTGACCATCACCCGAATTGGAGATAAGTTTGAAGCTAATGGAACTGCTCAGAATGTCCACGAGAAACGTTCAGGAAGACCACAAACATTGCCAACCCCCACAAAGCAAGAAGGAGTGCTGGAAAAGTATCCCCAAAGTCCAAGAAAATCCGTGCGGCAAGCGAGTCGTGAGGTAGGGATTTCAAAATCGTCTGTCTTACACATTTTGAAACATTGTCAATGGAAAAGTTACGTTCCAAGATTAGTCCATGCTATTAATGACGATGATTGAGATCAAAGAATGCAGTACTACGAGTGGTACTTGACACGATGTGTAGAAGATGCACACTTTCCAACAAAGATTGTGTGGAGTGATGAGGCTATATTCAAATTAAGTGGTACAATTAACCGCCACAGTTGCACTTACTGGGGACCTGAGTATCCACGTGTTATGGTGGAACACCATGTTAATTTACCAGGAGTTACACTGTGGTGTGGATTAGCATCAAGAGGATTAACTGGACCATTCTTTTTTTGACGCTACAGTGACTGGTCCCGTTTACTTGAACTTGCTGCAAAAGTCTGTCATGCCAAGCATTAGAGAAGACTTTGAAGATGAGGAGTTTTATTTTCAGCAAGATGGGGCACCCCACCACACAACCATCGCGATGTTTGATCCGTCCTTGATGAGATCTTGCCATATAGGTGAATTGGACAAAGGGGTTTCGTTGAATACCCTCCGCGTTCACCAGACCTCCTCACATCACTAGACATTTTTATGGGGATACCTAAAAGACAAAGTCTACGCTATGAAACCTGTAACAATTGCTGATTTCAGAGCAGCCATTGAACGAAAATGCACACAAATACCAAACGAATTATTTCGTGATGTTTGCGATTACATCGCTTCGAGTTGTCAGCAGTGCCTGGAGCAGGACGGACGTCAGTTTGAAAACAGGCGCTGACAAAACAATAAAATAATGTCTGTACATGCTATTAAATTTTGAAAATGAAATGTATTTTAATAAACACCTACTTCACAATTATTTAAAGTGTGTATACACTTTTTAGGGACACCCTGTATATATATATGTGTGTGTGTGTGTGTGTGTGTGTGTTGTGTGTGTGTGTGGTGTGTGTGTGTGTGTGTGTGTGTGTGTGTGTAGAGAGAGAGAGAAATTGAGAGACAGGTACACATCTTTTATTTGTTACTGGTTTCAATCATTAGACTGTGACCATGCTGGGGCATCGCTTTGAAAAATTAGTTGACTGAATCGACGACACTAACTTATTTTTTAAGTCATGTACTTCTTCTATCGATCTCTTTAGCCGAGCCGCTAAGTTACGGGAAAGTAAATGCATCAAGGCCGGTTGTCAAGCAGTAGTGGTGGTGGGGGGGACAAACTCACACACACATATATATTATATATGACGGGCTTCATTCAGTTTCTGTCAACCAAAGAAGACACTTGCCCAAGATCCCACACAGTGGGGCTGAACCCTAAACCATGTGTTTGGGAATCAAGCTTCTTACCACTCAGCAACGCTTGCGCTCATACAAATAAATATTATTCATGTGTTACAATAATGTAGTCCCATTTTCATGTCAATTTTACCAGTGGGGATCGCATACTAAAGTTCTGGAAAACCAATCTCAACACTAGTCAGAAGGTTTGGTATTCCATGACATTAGGAGTCAAAAAGACCCCCAGCGTCATGGACCTTACGCTATACCTTTCCTATAAGTCTCTGATGAGTACCGAAATTGGCTTCCCAAATTCTCGTGTATGAAACCAATTAGCAAAATGTACTGAAACGGGTCCGTGATACCATATTATATAAATGTCCCCGCTTTTTTTCCGACTTATGGATGCTTAGATGACTATCTGCATGTGTGTGTGTGTGTTTGTGTATGAGTACAGGTATGAATGTAATTTTGTTTGCATGTATGTACAAAGATATGTGTGGGTGTGCGTGTCTGTCTGTGCTTGCATATGAGTGTGCGCGCGCGCGCGAGCGTGTGTGTGTTTCGATACCGCTAGCTGTATGCGATAGCTAACGATAGAGCGCATCCTCATTCTGACACATGCAATTTCCTTCTGTTTAAATGATTTAGACTACAACTATTAACACTTTGATCAATTATCACCTGGAATGGAAAATAACCAAATACAGAACCAACAATAGAAGTAATTTGTGACCATCTAACTGCTAGAATCGGCAGTCAAATCTCCCTCAAATCACACCTGTGTGCAGTAAAAGATGGAATATTCGATGAAATATATGATGTAATATATCAAATGGTTGGAACCTATTTGATTACAGGTGTGCTGGAACAGAGCAGTTTTGGAGCATGGATTAAATATTAATGTGTGTCAAATTGAAGGTTACCAAAAACTCTATAATTCTCATTAAGTTAGGTGAGCCATCTAACAACACTAAACGATAATTCGGTTCATGAAGCAGATCATGTCTCCCAGCACAGAAATTGTACAAGGTGTATCAAAATCTCTCCGAAAAATGATGGTAATAGATGCAGGTGAGGCTGTGTGGTAAGAAGTTTGCTGCTTCCCAACTACGTGGTTCCGGGTTCAGTCCGACTGCATGGCACTTTGGGCAAGTAACTTCTATTATAGTCTCGTGCCGACCAAAGTCTTGTGAGTTGACCTGGTGGACGGAAACTGAAAGAAGCTCGTCGTATGTGTGTATGTGTGTGCACGCGAGTGTGTATGTTAGTGTGTGTGTGTGTGTCTTTGTGTCCGTCCTTGTCTACTACCACCGCTTGACAACCGTTTTGGAGTGTTTATGTTCCCGTAAGCCAGTGGTTCGGCAAAGACGACCGATTTAATAAGTACCAGGTTATAAACAGAGAATAACTTCTGGGGTGAATTAGCTCGACTAGAATTCCTCAAGGCGGTTCTTCAGCATGGCTGCAGTTCAATGACTGAAAAAAGGAAAATATTAAAAAAACAAAGAAAGATGGCTTCAACCCCAAACTAAAAAATATCTAATACATGTTTCCTATTTGGATATTACAAATATGCTTGTTACAGAGGAGACATGTTTGTTACAGGTCGGATATAACTGAGCAAAAGTTCCTTCTAATGGTAGCATTATGAGCATGAATGTGTTCAAGTGGCATCCTAGAGATTCTCTTATGAATTCAAAATGTATCTTAATCCTAGTTCAACACAATGAACACATCACACCACCATATTTCTCTTCTGTTGGCGCAAATGAATGGCCCTCAGAAACACACACACACACGCACACACACACACACACACACACACACACACAACGTAACCCAATCATTTATAATTTAAGAGAGTGTATAAATTGATAACAGAACGTTGCGGATTATGTGTATATGTATAAACTACACGCAATGTGGATGAATTTTACGGTTAGTAATAAGGTTAGTAACAAGGCCCGCGATCATGTGATGGACGTGTGTGTGCATGTGTGTGAGAGAGAGCGCGGGCGTACGTACATTGCACAAGGATATATATATATGTATATATATGCGTGTGTGCAAATGTATATGTTCATGAGCGTGCGTGTGTGTGTGTATGTATGTATGTATATGTATATGCATGTCGAAGAAATCATGAACAGGAAAAGCTTTTCGAAATGAATGAATGTTCACATATAGATGTACGAGGGCGTACCCAAAAGAAACCGGAATTTTGTAATATTTTATTCACTTAGTTTTATATATTTACACTTTTATCGCCTCAAAGTATTCTCCATTTGAAGTAATGCACTATCGGTCCAGAGGAGTTTGCTGCTGTTCCAAGCAGTCTATTAACACTCCTGTCGTTTTTTTTTCGTCACCTTTTCCACATCTACAAAATGGTTTCTTTTAAGGACTTTTTTCATTGACGGTAACAAAAAGAAAGCTGCAGGGAGCAAGATCGGGTGAATAACAAGGGTGGGTAAGCGGGGTCATGCCATTTTTGGTCAAGAACTGTCTTACACTCAAGGCGGCAGTGCGCAGGCGCATTGTCGTGGAGAAACCACCACTCTCCACTTGGCCACAGATCGGGATGTTTTCGTCTCCCCGCGTCTCGAAAACGCTTCAGAGCTACCAAGTAAAATGTCTGGTTAACAGTTTGACCAGAAGGAGCAAATATTGTGTGGACAATTCCTTTTTTGCATCGATGAAACAAATCATAATCGTTGCAGGAGCTCCAGGACACTCCAGTCATATAGACAAGTTCGGTGACGGTCCTCCAAATTCATGAATATTCGTAATGTTTCCATTCGTTCGGTAGGCTGACGGTCGCTCTGAACGAGATTGGTCTTCAAATGACAAGTGACTATTCTTAAAGCCTAAAAATCAATTGTAAACATGTGTTTTGCTCGTGGCAGCGTCCTTGTAAGCTGTTTGAAGTATGACAGCTGTTTCTGCCTCCGTTTACCCCAGCAGAAAACAGAATTTCACAGAAATACGCCTTTCCTTCGTTTCAGCCATCACAAAAATCGTCGGACAGAGGAGAAGCACTGTAAAAGAAAGATACACTGCTTGGCTGTACGACCCCACGCCACGACGTCGGTCGACAGACTGATGCCTGAGGGATGCATCAAGTGGCTTGTAGCGGCGATAGCCTGAACTACAATGGGCTTGACCCATAGAGAATGATTCCGGTTACTTTTGGGCAACCCTTCGTATGCAAGCATGCACATAGAGTATCTTTATCAACAGATAAAGCAATATCAGATTTAACTAAATATCGAATTCAACTAACAGAATTTAACTAAAATATTCGCTGATGAAGATCAATAAACCTGAAACATATCTTAAACTGAAAGGTACATAAATACACACACGCTTATGTTTGTGTTGTGTCTGTGTCTGTGTGTATGTGTGTGTGTTTATACATGTATGCATTTGTCTGAATATATATATGTTTGTATTCGTGTGTGTGTGTATATGTCACTCGGTGTGCAATGTTGACGTGTCCGCGGGAAACTAGGTGCAGTGACGGAATGAAACAGATGTAGTAGCACCAACAACTACTAGAACTCATGCAACAACAGTTGTTACTACTACTACTACTACTACTACTACTACTGCTGCTGCTGCTGCTACTACTACTACTACTACTACTACTACCACCACCACCAGCACTACTACTACCACCACCACCAGCACTACTACTACCACCACCACCAGCACTACTACTACCACCACCAACAACACCACCACCACCACCACCACTACTACTACTACTACTACTACTACTACTACTACTGTTACTACTACTACTACTACTACTACTACCGTGCTCATGACAACAATAAACAGACGTACATAATAAGCAATGTTTCAAAGCTATAATTCTTGCTACTGGTTTAGTGGCCACACCCACTGGACCTAACCACACACAACCAGACGGGAGCTTTACATCCGTTTGTCAGCAATAATACCGGGCGCCTAGTTGCCCGGAAGTAGGAGATTAGCAACTCATTAAATATTTCATCTAAAACACATAAACACACGCACATACACACGTGTCTATTTAGATGCAGTAGATATATTAATATGTACATAAATACGTACATACATGCTTACACACACACACACACACACACACACACATATGGGTATAGACGTATACATATGTATTAAAGTGTGTATATATACATAAAATCTGTGGGAAAGCGTGAGAGAGAGAGAGGGGGTGAAGTGAGAGAGAGACTGAATATCAGTCGTAGTTCTAAATGTAGACTTAGTATACTATATGTATTTCATTACAGCTTAGTGGATGTGTACGTACAAACATGGATCCACACAAACATTGATACATATGCATATATTACACCCCCCCACACACATATATATATATATATATATATATATATAATATATATATATATAATATATATATATATATATACATATATATATATATATAATATATATATATATATATATATATATATATATATATATGTAAAAAGTAAAAAATAAATACAAACTGGGACAAGAACGTGAAACACCTAGGAGACGTCACAAGAACCACAGGACGGGACATTCGAAGCCCTCAGTCATCAGTCAAGAACCATATCATCTTCGCAATTTCGGCTGATTAATCTTGAGATTGCTCCGATCTGGGCAGCCCCCAAGGGAAATCTAAGCCAAGCGCATTAGATCCCTTGGAAGAAAGCTTCGAATGTATACAACACAAGGACGGAAAACGAACGATGTACACGAATAAAAATACAGAATACGTGAAAACAATAAGGAAAGCACGAATAAGAAAACAAAAACGTAAAAACAATAACGGTAAGGATAAAAAACAAAACAAAACCAGGACGTAGGACAAGGGTCTTTCGACAGGACGAGTTGAGTTGGGGCTGGCTTATGGAGTTGTGCCTTATGGCCGCGGGAGACAAACAAAAACGTGTTGCTTCGACGACTGCTGGAACGAAAAGGGCGCCCAGCGGTGGCTAGCGGTCACGTGAGGACAAAAGACAGGAGAAAGGGACAGATGAGGAGAGAGAGAAGGTGGACAAGGGAGGAGAAGAAAGAGACAGATCGAGGGGAGTGGAGGTAAGAGAGGTAGAGAAGCGTAGGAGGGGGGGGACGGATGAAGAGAGAAAGAAAGAAGGGGAATAAAGGAGGAGGAGAGAGAGAGAAAGAGACAGATCAAGAGTCGTATCAATGCTAGAGAAAAAATACTTAACGTATAAGGACAGAGGTATGGATACAGAAGCCGCCATTATATATGTAAAAAGTAAAAAATAAATACAAACTGGGACAAGAACGTGAAACACCTAGGAGACGACACAAGAACCACAGGACGGGACATTCGAAGCCCTCAGTCATCAGTCATATATATATATATATATATATATATATATATATTATATATATATAGATAGATAGATATATATATACATATACATATATTTATATATATATATGTTGTGTAAACAAAGTTTGCGGTTATAGTAACCGACTAAGAGATAAAATATCCATATGTACTATCGGTATCCGTTACCCGTGTTATCCCCGGGCATTGTTGTGCAGGCACACTATGCACGTAGAGTGCAGGTAATAACAGGATGAACAAAGGTTTATCAGGAAACAAATACAAATTATCAGAAAAATGGAGAAAACCTCAGATTAACAAAGACATCCATGGGACCACATTTTTGTTTTAATACAAAGCATGACGTAACAAGTAGGTGACGTAACAAATCTTAGGGCCGTTTCCGCATCCGTTACCATACGCTGTCTATAAATAATTGCGAAAATAAAATTCTTCTTCATAGGACATTCGGATTAAGGCACGGAGCTTCATCAGCGTAAAAAACAAGAGCATCCAATATAAATAAAAGGAAGAAGGAATAGGAAAGAAAACATGGCCTAGAAAACAAGTCTAGAAGTCCAATATATTAAAAGCATATACTCTACAATCTTGGGGCTACGTAGATAAAAGAGTGAGCAAGTAATGGTCTAGGGAATACTAAAATCTTTTTAAGAGTAGTTTCAATTTAAGGAATGGGGACAAGATTTTAAAAGTTTATGAAAAGTTTATGAAAAGAAGTTATCAAAAAAATAATGCAAGGGAACTTACTAGCATGATTATCAAAGGGCAGTACCAATGCTAACGAAGTAAACTCGAGTAAAATTTATCTAAAACATTACTGTAGGGTGCCTAAGAAAGTGTACTCACAGAAATATTACCGAGAATCGCACCTATGGTCCAGAATAGGGCAAGTCTAAGTCCAGCGATCTCTACTATTGGTCAGTTACAATTTGATTCGAGGTCACAAGTTAAGAAAAGAATAAAGGGTCCGGGGGAGAAGACGATGATACAAGTGGTACCGTCGTTGTTATTGTTACAGTTCTTGTTGCTGTTATTGTGTTTGATGTTGTCGTTGTTGTTGTGTTCATGCTTGTTGACATGAACTTAATATTACTTCAGTAAAGTTAGTTACTGAACACTGCTCACCGTCGTGTATTCATATGGTGTACATTTTGTGACGAAAGCGATCGATGATTTTTCTAGAATGTTTGTGGTGAGAACATCGGTAAATACCAACTGGGACATTTACAATATATTAAGTATTAAGTCAGTTGAAGTTAACATTGCTGACTCGATAAATAAAATGTTAATAAAAGAAAAAAAACCCAGAATGGCGCCATTTTAATGTACAAAATGTGACACTGAAACCGTGTTAAGCATCTTTCGTTTTATGTGGGAAACTTTTAGAACTTATATTTTGATTTAATCGATGTCATTTTATTATTGGTTATCAATTTATCGATTGTGAAGATATAAAAGACTAAATACCGATTGATCTTATAAATCAGAACATAGATATTCAAAACGAAATACTTTAAAGTAATTAGACGGTTAGAAACAATCACTGCTAGATTAACCTAATTCTTCTGCAATATATATAGAAATAATGAAATGACATTTAATTGATGACAGTAAATATAATAATAATAATAATAATAATAATAATAATAATAATAATAATAATAATAATAATAATAATGATAATGACGATGATAATAATAATAATAATAATAATAATAATAATAATGATGATAATAATAATAATAATAATAATAATAATAATAATAATAATAATAATAATAATAATAATGCAGTACCAGGCAGTGGCTTCTGATCTTAACTGATTGGTAGTGTTATCATGTACATTGTTTTGTCTTGGTATAAAAGATGGGCTACAGCAAATATTCTGCTCAATACAACAGATTTGCTTATCAGTTGTCTGACGTTAACTAGTTGAGCATGTCCCTTTTTTAATTCGACCTATTTTAGATATATTATGAATATATATGTTAGATTATTAGGTTATATTGGATAGATATAGCAGAAGTAGTGGGGGAGCATCATAGCCATGTGTTCAGAGGAATTCTTTGGGGTTTGAATAATTCACCTCTGGAAACATGGGTGCTTCGTTCAACATCCATAAACAACCCTTTTGAGCGGGATGGGTTACCCGACCAGAAGAAAATTCTAAGTGGGCCCCACCTGCAAGGTCATGTGCTGTTTATTTTGATATGAGATCACCATGTCGCGCAAATATGGTTGTGGTGCATGTACCTAGTGAACCCTTATGAGACGGGTAGTCATGATGGGTATACTGAACTTCGTATATTTTACCCCAGTGTCACTTTGATGGCATGCACTGCTCTCTCACTCAATGATGCTGATGCTGATGGTGATGATGATGAGGATGACGATAGCAACAACAACAACAACAACAACAATAATAATCATGATACCTAACAATCTAGACTTATTGCAAAAGTCGGCATTACTTGAAACTGCACGCATATTGTGTAAGGCACAGTCTATCTGAGGTCCTTGTTGTGACTTGACAAACGGTACAAACCCCCGGTTGACACAATATCTTCAATCAACAACCTCACAATATTGAATACTGTGCGATGTCTTTGATAATAATTTAACTGAATTTCACGTGACTTAATGTTTCGTAGGCTCACAGGACACAGGAGACGTCTATCAAATAAAATGCTCGGAAGGAGAGTCATCTGATGAGACGAATGGGTCCTATGAGCCCAAGAAACTTTAAGTCATGTGGAGGCAAACGAAAATATCACTGAATACATCTAACTCCAGCCGAATGTTTTAAATCCAACTTTGTCTTGTTTTACTCACTTGTATGTATATGTGCGAGTATATCTATATATATGTGTTTGTGTGTGTGCGCGTGCGTGAATTACTCACTTGCATTTTTCCTGATGCACATTTTTCTCCAGTTTTCTCCCCTTCCCTGGTTATTTCCCTTCGTGTCCGACGAAGGTTTATATCCGAAACGTAACATTTTCATTCTATAATTTCCGCTTTATAAATTTTCTTTCCTACTTTGGATGTCATGTCATCAACCTAATAGTATTAACTGTGAACTTCCCTTGGACTCGTGCTCTTATTGAGTTTTGTTTTTGATTTGCTATATTTCTCTCCCGCTTTCTCTCTCCCTCTTTCTCTCTCTCTCTCTATATATATATATACAAACATACACACACACACACATATATACATGCATATATATATATATATATATATATATATATATATAATATATATATGTTAATGTTTGCTTTTATGTCCAGTTGTAATAAAAACAATTTTACGTGAACTGATGGCTTACTCTATACTTTTGTAAACTAAGAATTTATTATTCGTGAACAAGAATATTACTAACAGTGACTTCGAAATTTAGGCCAGTTAAACCATCGTCAGGCTGCGCAATGATCGTTTAACTAGCCGAAACTTCGAAGTCACTGTCAATAGTATTCTTGTTTAAGTTAAAAAATAACACACACACACACACACACACACGCACACACACATATATTTTTTAACTGCTGGTAGGAACACCGTATTTCGTTTTGCCACCATAATATACTGCCAAGTATATTAAAAGTTTATGTCAATGCCGTGTCCTACTTTTCTGCTAGCGGTGCTTTCATTTCCAAGCTAACACTACAGATTCTCTATAGAATATAGAGCTCGCACTGAAAGTTATGATTTTGATATCCGAATATATCTATGTACATAATGTGATCGAAAATTTTTTTAAAATAGATAAAATGGGTGTATATATTCTTTTTTTACATGTTTCAGTCATTTGACTGCGGCCATGCTGGAGCACCACCTTTAGTCGAGCAAATCGTCTCCGGGACTTATTCTTTGTAAGCCCAGTACTTATTCTATCGGTCTCTTTTGCCGAACCGCTAAATGATGGGGACATAAACACACCACCATCGGTTGTGAAGCAATATTAGGGGGACAAACACAGACACACAAACACATACACATACATATATATATATATACCTATATACGACAGGCTTCTATCAGTTTCCGTCTACCAAATCCACTCACAAGGCATTGGTCGGCCCGGGGCTATAGCAGAAGACACTTGCCCAAGATGCCACGCAGTGGGACTGAACCCCGAACCATGTGGTTGGTTAGCAAGCTACTTACCACACAGCCACTCCTGTGCTTATATGCTTATGTTAGAAGATAATGTTCCTTCTACAGCTCCACATCCAGCTTATTAACTATCCACGAATACATGGCTTAAACAGCCACAAACCTTGGCTGTGTAACACAATTCGGGAGACCAATTTGCATATCAAACACATTGATGGCAGTTGGTACATACGTATTAATTGCTAGAAGGGACACCGTATTTTGTTTTGTAGCCATAGTATACAACCAAGTATATGAAATGTTTATAAGATCTAACACTTTTAACCCGTTGTCGCCAATGTAGGCCACTTTTACTGGAAAACACACATTAATTTGCAAAATAGGAAAATAAAGAAATGAAATCGACTAGTTTTAATATATTTGAAATATGGTGCGAGGAAAACGTATTTTTTTAACGAATACAAAGAAATAAAAGCTACATAATATTGTAGCAGTATTATTCATTAGGTTTCTACACACATGTATATTTACTTGGAGTGAAACGATAAGGGAGAGCTCTCGACCGTTTCAATTACTAATTGAAATGGACGAGCTGTTCTCCAAATAAATGCATCAATTCTGTGTTCACTTTCCTGAAAATTGTCCCGCCTGGCCACCTCAATGTCAATAACCAGTAAACACACAAACATACATGCATACACACAAGTATACACATGTTTGTAGTTTAACATATATATTGTTCAAAATGCCCGCTAATTGCATGTGCGACATGGTTAAAATATCACTGCAGTAAATACGGTGATGAAATGAATTTAAATTTATATAAATACGAATAAGATCATTAATTTAAATTAAAATAACGAACTTATCAAATAGCCAGCATGGAAATAATAGCCTATTTATATATAAAAAGACCCCCTTCGGTTATGAATGACCATGGGATTGCACCTAGAAAGTTACCCTCCTAGATACAAGTCCGGGCAAGGTTGTTTATGGAAGACCAGCAGTCGCCCATGCATACCAGCCTCCCCTCTCCACGCCACCAGTGTTTTCCAAGGGAAAGACAAAGGTCGATACAGCTTGGCACCAGTGACGTCGCAGCTCATTTCTACAGCTGAGTGAACTGGAGCAACGTGAAATAAAGTGCTTTGCTCTGTTACATTACTCGATAGTCAAGATAAAACTCTGAGTTTCAGATGCCGGAGTGGAAATCCACAACACCATCTCTTCGGTTATCTGGCTATTTGAAAACGCTATGAAAAAATACCGTTAAATAAAGGGAAATTACTGTGTTATAACTCTGCTTGCCTGCGTACTTATACATCGCTCGCATTTTTCGTCATAAAAATTATATAAAAATACATAAAAAATATATAAAAAATATATAAAAAATACATAGAAATTTTTAATTTTTATGACGAAAAATGCGAGCAGAGTTATAACACAGTAATTTCCCTTTATTTAACGGTATTTTTTCATAGCGTTTTCAAATAGCCAGATAACCGAAGAGATGGTGTTGTGGATTTCCACTCCGGCATCTGAAACTCAGAGTTTTATCTTGACTATCGAGTAATGTAACATATTATTGTATAGATAAATTTCCTCTATTTCCATAATATTGAGGTCTCTTTCTTTCATTTGTTATCTTACCGTTTTTATAAATATATATAATATATATAATATATAATATATTATAATATATATAGTGATAGATAGATAGATAGAATATATATATAGATATACATATAGATATACATACACACACAGACACACACACACACATATATATATACACATATATATATATTACAATTTATATGTGACTATACATACTGGATACAAAGTACAGATACACACTTTTAGACACATACACACACACAGAATTTAAACTTTTAAAAACCACGAGATTGGAATGTAGGTCAATAAGCTTGGTTCTGATTCCAAGAGAAACCTTTGTAAGGACCCATACCTCTTACCCCTCCCGTTTTTTCCTTCCCACCCTACACACCTACCATATATTTCCATTTCCTTACTGACACCCCTGCTCCCGCCTCCAATCCCCAGTAACACACAACGGCGCCTCTGTCACTACGCCGACTCATACATGACCTTCACCCGACATTACCTCCCCCCATCATCATCCATTGTCATGTTGGATCCTCTTCCCACCACCACCACCACCACCATCCCCATCACTTTTTATATTACTCTTCCACCATTAACTTCCATTGTTATTCTCTTTCAAATTGACTGACCAGTGACTTTAGTAAAACTTCACGAAGCGCAGCATGTGTGTGTGGGTGTGTTTGTGTTTGTGTCTATGTGTGTGCATATACATTTGTACCTATGTAAGTATGCGTGCATGTTTGCATGTACGTACGTAGAACAATGCATGAAGGTAGGTACGTATGTATGTATGTACATACGTACGTACGTATGTATGTAGGTATGTATGTATGTATGTATGTATGTGTGTATGTATGTATGTGTGTATGTATGCATGCATGCATGTATGTATGTATGTATGTATGTATGTATGTGCGTATGTATGTGTGAATGAATTTTGGAATTTATTTAAGTATTTCCTATGCAGAATTCAAGCCCACCACTAACGAAATAAGTACCTTTTGTTTGAGTCAGGACGGCTCTTGGAGTTGACGGACAGGTGAAATATGGCATGCACTTGCATGAGGTTGCGCGCACGCATGTATGTAAATCTTGGAATATAATTCTGATAGACATGGATGAAAATCCTGATAAGATTTTTTACCCTCCAAACACACACATACAATACGCATGAGCACACACACACACATACAATACGCATGAGCACACACACACACATACAATACGCATGAGCACACACACACACATACAACACGCATGAGCACACACACACACATGCATAAGCATACTCATACATATAGGCATATTTTGCCAATTACCTGTGTGTGTGTTTTGTGTATCCCGTGATTACATGGTCCTCAAGACTATCGGATGTTGTTATACATCGTTGGTCCCAACACTCTTTAGCATCGTTTTAGATTTCGAATGATGCCATCCCGTAATATGGTGGCATTAATCTAATATCACTTTATTGAGTGAGATATTAATGCAAAGGTATCTTACGTATATGAAACTCCCCTGGGGTTCTTCCAGCAGAATCTATTGTCTGTAGTACCCTTTAAGGCATGGGCCCACTTGCCAGTTGCTCAAAGAAACCTCCCCGGTTCTTGTGGATTTGATACTAAAATATTGGGTTGCCCAGAAAGTTCGTGCCGATTTTTAAAAGAAAGAAAAAGGTCAATAAATACATGCTTTACATTTTTAATCAACCAAATATGAACCATTTTGTTGCACAATGCGTCTCCATCTTTCCTTTAACTTGAAAATATCCTCTTCCCAGAATTGAGGTGGTTTCATGGCAAAGAATTTATCAAGGTATCTTTTTACGTGATCAACGTAAAGATATACTGGGAAGTGAGACTCACATTCAAAAACCGTTGTTACAAGCATAAACATTCATTTATCAGCCCTGACAAGAATTGTGTTACGGCTTTGTCGAAGTTTATATGGTTCTTGTTTATGACGTTTATAATAATATTGCCACTAGAACTAATAATGAAATAAAATGGGTGAGCTTGAAGCAGCTGCTTTCGCTCATGTTTACAAAGATTTTTTACAAAAGTAGAGAATGATAAAAGTTTTCTTCAAAATTTTATTTCATATTTACAACAAATATCCAGACTGTGGATATTCAAATGACAACCACGCTCGGTTTACCCGCTAATAATAGGAAATTAGCATCGCCGAGTACTGGAAATCGGAGCCTTTCAGTTTCCAACCTTTTCAATAGTCGTTGAAAATGCTGCAATAGGCAACGTAAATTTTAGATAAAATAAGTAAGTAAATGAGTGGAAACTTTACCGGTGAGTGTGCTAAATAATAAGGCACTAAAAGAGAATGACTCTCCCCAGACACAACAATATATATATATATATACATACACACATACACACACACACACATATATATATATATATCTTTATATATATAAAACTGAGAATGTGTGTCTGTCTGTCTGTGTGTTTCCCTAAAACTTGAGAACTACACAACCAATTTCATTCAACTTTTACACATGTCTTACTTAGGATCCATGTAGTTTCATGGGCAAAAAAAATGTTCAACTTCTTGCCTAGAGCGAGCCCATAGCAATATCATATCTTCTCCACTATTTCAGTATTACGTGTTAAAAGGGAAACAAAAACGTTTCTCTATTTTATGCCAGATACTTTCACTTTAACAATAAAAATAATAATAACAATTGAATTATATGTAGTAAGTAATAATTAAAATCAAACTAAAGTATAATATAATCGTAACATGACAAAAGCAAAAATAGCAATTGGTATAAAATTGCATCAATGACTTGAAGTTGAATAAGTGGTTTCACATGAATGGGAATAAATTAAAAATAAAATTAGCGTGCAGAAATGGAATAGTCCAGACGGATAAAAAAAAAATAA
>NC_043005.1:104988876-104991376 GCF_006345805.1 Octopus sinensis | reverse complement strand
AAACATTAAATTTTGTCGAAGCTTTGAATTGGCCCACAACTGCATCATTCTTAAACCATGTCATGCTTGGTTATTCTGTTATAAATTGCGTTCATGAAATAGGTTGACGTTCGATTCTTGGAACCACCGGTTGGTTTACGAAACAGACAAAGATAATTGGTAGGAACAAAAGCAACTGTACAAAAAAAAGAAAAGAAATTGGACGAAAGACAAAACTAAGGATGTCTTTGTGAAATGTAGTGTTTAACCGTATGACTTTGACAGATTTTGTTTTTGTATTTAAGAGCGAATGAAGTCTAAAGCAATAGATTTCTAAATTGAGGGAGACATCTCGATTGTGTGTAACTAGTTATTAATGAAATTAGTGCACACGAACACACAGCGCTCTATATACTCAGCTATATACATACGCACAGGCACACAGACACATGCATATATTTGGCATATATATGTGCATGTATAATGCATGTTAACGAAAGTCCTCGGCACTCATGCATACATTTCGCAAACGTTTAGACACGATTGACAATCATTCGCACATGCACTGACAATTGGATGCAAGCGCATGCACACGCGCGCGCATGCACGCACGCACACACACGCACACACACACACACACGAACAAACAAACACACATTTAGCACAAACGTGCGTCGACATTATGCACACGTGAACACATATTTAAATATGTCAGTATATATGTGTATATACATACATACATACACACACACACACACGCACACACACATATATATATACACACACACACATGGAGGTGCACACATATATACATATATGTCTGTATGTCCGTATGTCTATCGCTTATTTTTTTATGCATTCGTTTTTCTTTACTTTCAATTTTTTAAACGAGTTCCAAACTACTTTATAGTTAAAGAAGGACTTGTTCATAAGAATTAGATTTGTAGTACATTAGAATGTTATATCTTCGTGAATAATCACTTCCGGTGCATTACTTCCGGTTCATTACTTCCGGTTCATTACCCCCAGTATAGTACTTCTGAATTATGTGCAGGAAGTATATAATTTTGTCAGCGAAAATTTATGAGCAATGTAATATTTACTGAAATGTCATGTCATGTGACACATCGATTGTTAAGTGATTCGATAAATGAGATATGCTATCGAATTAACAAGAAGTGTAATTAGGGCTTAAGAAAGAAAATTTTCACTTCGTTCTATCTCCTACATGGTCCAAACACGTACATGGCCGCAGGCAGGGCTGTATCTTTGAGAAATTTGCTTCACAACTCCTGCACAGCTACTCTTTCAAGCCTCTCTGCGCGGCACATTGAGCAGGTGTTTTCTCTCTTCGCATGGGGTTAACCAGTACCTGAATAAAAATTGCCAGATGGAATCTGGAGAAGACCATGTTAGGAATCATTGTTGTTTTGAGTGTCATAAACTTAATCGGTCAACCGGTTCAAAAGCATCACCTGACCGTCAGGTGATTTTAGTACACTCCATTCTGTTACTATCATTCGAGTCATGTCTTAGGTTTTATTATAAATTCTCTCTTCCTCCCAACTTTGTCAAAGACCACCAATGGACACTACGTTTGCCCCCCTCACAATAACAAAAAACGTATTTCGGTTTGACTAGATATTCCATGGTTTAATGATTTGATAACAGTTATCAACCAATTCATTGATTACAGTAAACCCTCGACTATCGCGGGTGTTACGTTCCAAAACCCTCCGAGATAGGTGAAAATCCGCGAAGTGGAAACAGTACTGTACTGTATTTCTTTTTTATTACTTTTATAATTTGTATATATTTATTTTATTATAAATGCAAAACAACACCACACGTGAATCGACGTAAGCTTTAATGAACCGCAATACCTTGCCCGCGATATGGTGAGGGATTACTTTTATTAATGCTTTTTTTTACAGTTTCATAGAGGTATTGACAAGAACTATTGTATGTGGATGATCCGGTATTGAATCCAAACTTCTGATCATCTGGATTAATTTAAGAAGTTTGCTTCCCAACCACTTGGTTCCAGGTTCAGTTCCACTGCGTGATACATTGGCCAAGTGTCTTTTACTATAACCTCGGGCCGAGTAAAGCCTTGTAAGTGGATGTAGTAGACAGAAACTGAAAGAGGCCCATCCCATATGTGTGTGTGTGTGAGTGTGTGTGTGTGTGTGTGTGTGTGTGTGTGTGTGTGTTGAGTCCATTCATTGCAAGTTTCCATCTACCCCTCTCCTTCCACACATTTATTCTTTTCTCTCTCTCTTTCCTTTTTTTTTCCTTTTTTATTTTTTACCATTTTGACTAAACTCATTCTCATTCTTCAAGGTAAACCTTTTGAAATAAAGATAAACCTTCATTTCAATAGCGTTCATCTTACAGGACTTACTTCTTCACAAATGTTTCTCTTTACTAATTTTAAAGGATCTTATAGGCTTTAATGTGTCTTTAGTCACAGACCAATACTTCCATGAACAAAACACGGCAAGAATATATGAGATCAACC
>NC_043005.1:104976376-104983876 GCF_006345805.1 Octopus sinensis | reverse complement strand
TTTTTGGCAACGTTTCAAATTCTAGACATTTACTGAGCTCATCATTAGGTTATCGCTGCGGCATTATCACTATTATTACTGTCGTTTTGTTCAGGCAGTGAGCTGGCGGAATCGACAGCACGCCGGACAATATGTCTCCCGGCATTTCGTCTGCTCTTTATGTTCTGAGTTCAAATTTTGTCGAAGTAGTCTTTGCTCTTTATTGTTTCGCACTCGATAAAATAAACACCAGTTGAGCACTGGGGACAATTTAATTAACTTTCAGGCCTTGTCCCTATAACAGAATGGATAAAGCGGCGTTCTTACGGCTTCGGACGAAATGCATTTTGTTTGCACGGGCTCTTTACGTTCTAAAGTCAAAACCTATCGAGGTAAACGTCCCCTTTCACCCTTCGAAGGTTGATAAAAGAAAGTACCAGAATCAAATATTAGAAGTCAATGCAATCGACTATTTCCTTCCTCAAAAGTTCAGGTCCTGAGGTAATAATACAAACACTGATTATTATTGCTGTTGTTGTCGTTTTTGTTCTGTGTCGGATTCTCGTAAAAGGTTAGTTGTTTTTGCTGGAAATATTTGTTAAATAAAGATCTCTATTTCAACGTGGAAAGACGAGGACAGTAAATGTGTACCCTCGGAGGCGCTTTTCTTGCAATAAAAATTTCCATATTGTAAACTTATACCATATCGTAAAGTTTAATGATTAATTCTATTACAAAACCAGACCACATGCCCTTTACATTGCATGAAATGGTAGGAGAGGAAATGATTCTTCTGACGAAGACGGCTAATAGCAAAAATCCCTCATGCCTCATCTCAAAGATTTCTTACTTTGACCAAAAGTGGCAGCAGTGAGGGAGAAACAGACGACAACCTTAACACTCACATTAGGAATCACAAGACCTATTACAAAAATACCAGTAGCAACAACAACTGCATCAACAGCTGCAATAGCGACAACATCAAAACCAGCGACAGCAGCAGCTGTTCTAGAATTTGGACCTGGAGATTTCCATTTCCAGCGACTTCGAGGGCCAACTCCCAGTGGTGTCGGGCGTCAACGAAGAGCCCTTGACTACAACAAGACGACCACATTTTTTTCCCCAAGGTCTGGGGTCTCCCACCCCTAAGCCCTAGACCATCACCTAAACACCCTTACCCGTCTTGTTGCTTAACAACATCATCAACAACAACAACAACAACAAAAACAGCAACAGCAGCAAAAGCAGCGTCAACAGCAGTTAAACAACAACAATAGCAGCAGCAGCAACAAAAACAACAACGATGAAGATGACTACAAAGTAAGTTGCAAGGCGACTCAGAGGCAAGTAATCTTTTGATGGTATGGTGGTTAAGCCAACCAAATACTCCTCACTCTTCCTTATCAAGAAGGCACGGATGACACGAACAACTTAACGGGCGAGAAGACCAAGTTGTAATTTGCAATCCCAAATGCGGTTTTGGCAGTAATTGCGTCTAAGAGAATATGGTCAGACCGAGAATATGTGTCCAAGACAAAGCAGTTTGAGAACGTTGAGGTCTTTTTCAGAAGCGAAACCCTCGCGGATGGGAATCCTCCATGGTTTCCATACGCAATAGGGAACTCATTCTTTATACAATATATTTGGGAGGACCTGCCACGTTCAGATAGAGCGAGTTCCACCTCGGCTTGATTTTAGGTGGTTCTAATCTGAGTTGTTATCGAGGGCAGCGGAACATTACTTGACGTAAAATGAAATGTGGATGAGTTTTCATTTAGGAGAAGTTCCTCTTCCAGATCAAACCAGAGGATGTGAAAAAGACTTCAAATCTTATCAACATACTCAATGGAGTGGAGCTGCGCGTTGCACTTGAGATCAGAAATCTATACTGTCATTTGTGTAGTGCTGAAAAAAACAGTTAAGGGCCTTCTGTCCTCAGCAAATAAAAGCCAGTGAGATCCCCCTCCCCATACACACTAATTCCAGCATCGCAGCCCATACAACAAAAGCGGCCACAGCGGCAGCTGCAGTGAAGGAGAGGAGAACAGCAACATCCCGATGACAGGGTGACTAGCAGTACCTATCACAATAGTAGCAACAACACAAACAACTACAGCTGCTGCAATTACAACAGCGGCACAAGTACTAACATTGGTAGTAACTGCAGAACTAGAAACTGCTACAACCAAGCTAACGACAAAACTCCTAGTTTGCTTTTTTTTCTATTGCTTATACGTGTTTGTGTAAATCCCCACAGTCCTTTGTTTTTGTCTGGTCCTCTATGTTTTTTGTGGCCTTATTATTGTTATTCCTG
This sequence comes from Octopus sinensis, assembly GCF_006345805.1. Taxonomy (NCBI): domain Eukaryota; kingdom Metazoa; phylum Mollusca; class Cephalopoda; order Octopoda; family Octopodidae; genus Octopus; species Octopus sinensis. The sequence continues at coordinate 104,981,583 of NC_043005.1, read as the reverse complement.
ATACCATTATCATTATTATAATTTAGTGTTGTTGTTGCTAAGTGCCGCAGCCGAACGTGTTTTAGAAGATTCTAATGTTTGCCGTATTTTCCTTCCCAAATGGTTACAGTTGTAATTCATTTATTAGATCTTGCTAAGCAGGCCAGGACAGCGAAGGACTGCAGAAACAGTAACGAAGCAACTATAGCGACACTAGTTATAAGCAACAGACCGGGCCTTGTGTGTTTTTATTGAGTGAAAACACCTAAAGCTCCACGAGACTCCGGGAGGGGGTGGTGGCGACCCCTGTCGTACTCTTTCGCCCCAACTTTCTCTCGCTCTTTCTTCCTGTTTCTTGTCCCCGACTTCCTACGCAACCGCTGAGCCTGGATGCGCATTCATCCATCCGTCGATGCTCTTGGTGTAGGGGGTTGACCTGCTTTCCCTTTTGCGGATCTTTCTATTTTGCGAACTCTGGGACGAAGACCGCTTCGCTCAACAGGAACAGCAACAGCATCAGCAACAACAAAAGAATCACTGCCTTCAAGAGCTGCCACATCATCGTCAACAATAACAGCAACATAAACTCACTCCCCTGCAACAAAAAGAACAACAGAAAGAAAAAACTAAACCACAGCCAGTGTGTTTCTCCCCGCCTTGGACCTCACCGATATGTCGTGGGCTGAAGCTACAATTTATTTCAGAGATAACTAACATCTTTATACTGCTATCTTATTTCCAGCACTGATTTCGGTTTTGATATTACACATCTGCTGAACTCTTCTAATTTTCTCTTTTATTTCTGTATATAGCATCCTATCAGTTTCATCCTTTTCAGGATTTTTATGAGATGGCTCTGCTATTAATTCTCTGATTTCGATGTTCGCGTCAAATTTAATATTCTTAGTTTCAGTTAATTCGCCTCTTCCCATTGTAGCTTTCTCACATTTGTCTGATCTCATATTCATTTTTATATCTTGTTTGAATCGCTAAACAATTGATGGCAGATGCTCCAGCTGAATAAACGTCCGTCGGTAGTCAAGGATGACCATGCATTTGTATATGTAGGTGTAGAGCTGGTCAAGATCTTTTAAGGAATACTCACAGTTGCTCATGTATATTACCGATGCCTGTTAAAAGGAAAAGCCATCGACTTTGGTCGTTAAATCCTAGCACCAGTCTCGTAGCAAGCATTACTATCAAAACGCAAAGAACTGGGATACACACCACAATCAGTGTCGCCAATTCACCACTCTGAATTAGTACCTTTTTTGTGTTTTTCTTTTTGTAACTTGCAAGGTCCGAACTCAAAGCACAAGGAATCGGAATAGATTTTACGAAGCATTCTACCCAACACCCTATCGACTCTGCCATTTCAAAATTGTTCTAAGTCATGTTACAAGTCATCCTTATAAAAGACAGGGTATGTGATCTGTCCTTAGTATTTATAATTGTTGGTTGTTTTATTCATTAGTTTAGTTAATAGCGCCAGAGGGAAGCAGTAAAAGTCAAGGAGATGGGTAGTGTAATTGAACGATTCCCCTTCATGTGGATACAGAGCAGCTTTTAATCAACGCTTCTCCTGTACTTATGTCTTTGAGGATCTTAGAGATATTTGAGGATCTGCGAAGGCAGTAAACACAACCACTTCCTCCCAACTTCTAATATTGTTGTTTCCTATTTTGTCACAGCTTCGTTGATGTACCTCATGAATATTAGAGCAGCTTTATTCATATGTAATGGCTTCAGTATATATGGGGCATAGTATGCAATCAACAGTTATTCTTCTACAATTAACCCATGTCAGGATAAGGTTTGCGCCCAACCCTTTTCCGCCTTTTTTACTTCCTACAATAAACCTGTTTACCAAAAGCTGCTTTTCCTTTCCGGTAATCTTTTTGATAAGATGTAAACTCACCCGGTGAAACAAGATGTTTGTAGTAGAATATAAGTATTAGCGTTTGTAGATTGATGGCAACTAAGTTACTGGATTGTTTTTTGAGGAAGAGGGCATTTGGTAATTTATAGTTATTTTCTCTCCATCAGAGATTCCATTGTAGAGTCCACATTTTATTGTATCGATTACTAATCGCGAGAAAGGAATTGTTCCCATGGCCCTCACAGTCGTTCCGAAATCAGTGTTGCTATAGGCTACCCCCATTACGTTTGATATGTTAGAAGTCAGAGCGGTTTTTGATTGGGTTTTCGATAGAGCGGTTTTGATGGAGACAGAGCAGTTTGATGGGGACAGAGCAGTTTTCGATAGGGCGGTATTTGATGGGGAACAGGACACGCATCTTTCTCGAGAATGAGACACACAATAGCATATTTCGAAAGATCGAAATAGATATCTAGATCAAGAGATAAAAATAAATAGAAAGACAGAAACAGAGAAAGGGGGAAGAGGGAGAGAAAGAGAAAGAAAACTGAAGCAATTGGTAAGGAAAGGGTCTACTTATGGGATACATTTTCTGAAGGTATTGGAAGAGAGATAGTCATGGGCAATGACTTTGTTGATTTGAATTAGCTGGAAATGCTTCTGTGTGTAATGTCTATATTATGAAGTTGGTGAAGTGGAGGGAGATATTTTTTGTTCAAGATTTATTTCGTGCAAGCCGTGTAGAGCTGGCTTCAAAACAGACAACAAATGTAGACGCATTCTCCGTGGACCAAAAATATTACTAGAGTTCCTTTTTGGCAAGGGACCAAATAGAAGGGTTGCAATTCATTGAATATCCTAGCTACATGTTCATAAATATTGATTGGGGGTGGGGCTTTGGCCACTTTATTGTCAGTTGTTGATTTTCGTCAGTGCCAGAAACTTCCCAATTGATTGTAGTTCTTGAAATGGTGTTGAGTCTCTTACCGTCTGTGGTACGCCATACTTGTAATGTTATAGTCTTTTCCTTATCCTTTAAACCTATTTTTCTTTTGATCCTTTGTACTTTTTTTTTATTCTGATGAACAAAAGCTTAAAAACTTGTAATTAAATTGCGTGCACACTCTTGCCTGTCTATCTTTCACCCATCCATCCATCCATCCATCCTTTCTTTCTTTTATTCTTTTCCCTTTCTCTCATGTAAAACGCGCATGTACTTGTACACATATACACATGCATATGCTTTAAATATCTTATTGTTCATGCTTTTCCTCATATTCATTAATATATAGCTAATAAGCTTTTATTCTGGGGGTTAGTAGTAACCTATAATAACAAAATGAATACTTTATAAAGAAAAACACTTTAAACACTATAAATGAGGTCTTGTTTTATTGAATGAGAAATTACATTCAATATACATCAATAAATTAGAAACTTGAGAGTAAATTTAAGAAATATTCTTCACTTCTGTATTCACCGCTTTAACGGTGAGAATTAAGCAGAGGGTATGAACAAATTGTAATTTAGTCGATTTTATTCGGGAATGAAATGCGCAGGCTGCCTTTTTTTTTTTAGATATAACATTCATTAACTAGTGGGGACAGTATTCATTGACTCCGTTGATGGATGTGATTAGTGTTTAGTCCCAAGACAAAGAAGTAAGTTACTGCTTTCTTACAAAAGGTTCTTAGGGAGAAGTCTCTGACAGTCAATAATTAATGATTCTTCCTACCAAAGGCGCAGGGCCTGAAACTTTGGAGCCAGGGGCTAGTCGATTGCATAAGCACCAGTTTTCAACTGGTACTTGTCTTATCAACCCTGAAATGATGAAAGGCAAACACAATCTCGGTGGAATTTGAACTCAAAATATAGAGCCGCAAGAAATACCGATAATAATTGTGTCCGGAGTGCTATTGATTCTGTCAACCCGCCGCCATTTTTATTATTATTAATAATAAACAATTCTATATTTATTTACAGTCTACTTCAAATTCAAGTATATATAGCAACTATACAATCACATCGCTCATTGTACAATAGAATTAGTCTTCAAGAGGTATTTTTAAAACAGAGAACTATGTTTACATAAATTATGAAATATATGGAACAACATATATATGCAATTATGTTCTTTAACTGCAGCATTAGAGGTTTTTAGCTCTTATTTCTAGCAATGTAGTTGTTCTAACACCCTAGCTATATTTACTAACAATTATACTTTTCCTTTTTGGTAACACATTGCACACGGCTGTATATATATATATATATATATATATATATATATATATATATATATATATATTATATAATATATAGATAGATAGATAGATGATAGATAGATAGATAGATAGATAGATAGATAGATGACATACATACATACATAAATAAACAACATAATACATACATACATACACATACATACATACATACTACAACATACATACATACATACATACATACATACATACATACGTGGCATGCCCCCTCGTTATCGAGTATGGCCATTGCACGAAGCTTAATCAATTGTTTATCGTGCAATGCCTGTGCAAGAAGTTTTTTTAAAGTGAGGAAACGCTGTGCACAGAGTCAATCCCACTCACTAAGCAACACCGGCCATAATCTGAAAAGAAGAACAAGACAACATCATCGGTAACCACTGAGCCGCAGGTTTTATGTCGGAGTTATCCAAGTTACCCGAGTTACCTTCTCCTAGAAGGATGCCCTAACAAAGGCTAGGAGTCCTTCACTCCCAATGGTTTAACCGCGCGATTGGGTATTCAGTACGATTATTTCTATGTCCCCGCACATGATACAGCTTTAAGACATTTATTGGATGGCCGTTGACTCTCAAGTGTTCCTCCGCCCTTTGACGGGTTTTGTTTTTCATCCCGCAGGGTGTCCAATTAACACCCTCCTCACCAAGCAAGCTTGGTGGAGTTGCCGGTTTAGTCGCCGACGACCCGACCATGCAACAGGTTGTACTGGGTTACATGTTACCAGTAGCACTCGAAAGTGTGCATACATACATACATACATGCGTACATACACGGAAGCGTGTACAGACGAAAGAGAAAACTCAACACATTTGGTAAGAGATTTAAATTTGAAAGCTGTTTGATTCGACTGCACAAGACGAAGCTATCTCGGACCGTAGGATTTGTCCATCTCGTCAGATGAGGGATGTGTCCTACATGATCACGGGTTTTTATGTCAAGTGAAGCTAGTATACCCCCCTCCCGCCATATATATATATATATATATATATCTATATATATATATATATATATATATATAATAAATGTATGAATTTACTGTGGACAAGTTTGCGTGGCGTTCAATTATAAAT
>NC_043005.1:104968876-104971376 GCF_006345805.1 Octopus sinensis | reverse complement strand
CACTCATATGTATATATATATATATATATATATATATATATATATACATATCTACATATATACAGATAGAACAGACAGTCAGGCAACAGACGATAGATAGATAGATAGATAGATAGATAGATAGATAGATATACACGCATACATATACATTTAGCATAAACACACACACATATATATATATAGACACACACGCGCACGTACATAGGGGACGAATGTACATTATTGTTAAATAGTAAGATACATAGAGATGGAGAGAAAGAGAGAGAGATGGAGGGAAGGAGAGAGAAGGAGGGAGCGAAGGAGAGAGAGGGAGGGAGAGAAGAAGAGAGATGGAGAGGGAGAGAAAGAGAGAGAGTGTGTTGAACGGTTTATCGTAGAGATAATATGTAAGATCGATAAAGTTCAGATCACTCAAACTCTGATATCTTTATCTTCATTGGTGAAAAAAAAAATTAAATAAAAAAAGCCTGTTTATCATATTTTATGGATATAAATTGTCGAAGATATCATCAGATAACTATCAAATAAATACACTATTTTACAAGAGTTTTTGACTTCAGAGGACCTCAGTAAAAAAAAACAAAAAAAAAAACGTTGCAGTAGTCGTTGACATCAGAGGACCTCTGTGAAACGCTATTTTACAATAGTTTGACTTCAGAGAACACCAGATATTTAAATCTTTACGCGAATAGATCAATAACGCGATGACAGTCCACGCTGAAGATATTAAGTTGCTATCCCAGGTCCTAAACTAGCCGTATTCTATAAACATAGAGCGAACTCCGACGGTTTATAAATCCCCAAGTACTGCTGGATAAAACGAAATCGGGATGCAGATATCATTGGTGTTGTAGTTTGTTACTGAGTTGATGGATAAGGTAACCGTGGGATGTAGGGGCCACCAATATTAAAATGCACTTATCATGCACTTATCAGGCGTAGGAGTGGTTGTGTGGTAAGTAGCTTACTTACCAACCACATGGTTCCGGGTTCAGTCCCACAGCGTGGCACCTTGGGCAAGTGTCTTCTACTATAGCCTCGGGCCGACCAAAGCTTTGTGAGTGGATTTGGTAGACGGAAACTGAAAGAAGCCCGTTGTATATATGTATATGTATATATAAGTGTGTCTGTGTTTGTGTGTGTGCGTTTGTGTCCCCCAACATAGATTGACAACCGATGCTGGTGTGTTTAGGGCCCTGTAACTTAGCGGTTTGGCAAAAGAGACCGATAGAATAGTACTAACCTTACAAAGAATAAGTCCTGGGGTCAATTTCTTCGACTAAAGGCGGTGCTCCAGCATGGCCGCAGTCAAATGACTAAAACAAGTAAAAGAGTAAAGAACAAAGAGTATGGAAAACGTTCTGATGAGTTACAGTGTGTCTGTTTCGCCATATTACGTGTCGATATCAAATACCACAAGGATCAATCTTTACATTTTATCCAGCATCCGGTCTTGATTGAAACGAAATAATACCAGTAATATGTTGGTTTATTCAATCTACAAAACCTACAGATGTAAGTTATGTATCTCGTGAAAGAAAACAGAAGTAACAGTTGTTAGCACTTGTAAACTATTAATATCTTGATTAAGTAGCTTTGAGCAGTGCACCGCAACTTTTTTTTCTTGCAGTACACCTATATACTTCTCAAAATTCAGCGGCACACCTCTGCTAAAACTATAGCTAAACGTACAGGGAAAAAATTATATTCAGGTAACACTGCGGCACACTTAGCATCGTCTCATGGCACACCAGTGTGCCGCAGCATACCGGTTGCTAAGCACTGGATTAGAACATATCCTGTAAAGCCAATGTATACATGTGTGTATGTGTGTGTGTACGCGCGAGTGTTTGTGTGTGTGTGTATATTATATAATATTATATATATATATATATGTAAGTATGTATGTATGTATGTATGTATGTGTATATATATATATATATATATATATATTAATATATGCATGCATGTATGTATGTATGCATGCATGTATGTATGTATGTATGTATGTATGTATGTATGTATGTATGTATGTATGTATGTATAGAAGACTGGCAATTTTGATATATTTTTAATTTCATGTTATACGGGTTTCGTTCAGATTGGCCAGTTTAGCTCTGACCGAGAACGTGTATATTTTAAAAATAAGAAGGAAAAAAAGGAGAAATAAAAACTGTTAATATCCTCTCTGTGTGGAGCGGACGAATTTCGGGTTAATATAGGGTTGAAACTTGTTCTGTAACCATTTTCTTTAATTTTGATAGCGTAGCTTACTTCTATGTATATTGATAATTTATGAAGGATATATCTTACACCAGCGCCTGATTACAGGCGCAGGCGTGGCTGTATGGTAAGAAGTTTGCTCCCCAACCACATGGTTCCGAGTTCAGAGCCACTGTTTAAGGTCGGCTGATGCTGTAAAAGCTACTCTAAAAACGGTGCCTTCCTCGCTCCGTCCATCGTCTAACTGATCAGATACCAACATTTAAGAGTTTAATAT
>NC_043005.1:104928876-104963876 GCF_006345805.1 Octopus sinensis | reverse complement strand
CATTTTAAAGGGTTACAGAATTAACACAGGTTATAGGAACATAAGCCTTCTCCCGACAAGATAGCTTAAGCTCTGCTCTAAATGGAGGTGTAGTCAAATCCTATTTTATGGACTCAACTATGTTCTAAAATAAGTCGAAAGGTAAGCTACTATTAATCGGCACGAACTTTCCTGACAACCCAATATATATATATATATATATATATATATATATATATATATATATATTATATATATATATATAATATATATACATATATATATATACATAATTAATCACTAGGGGTGGCAAAAAATTTCGTAGAATTTATTTGCCACCAGCGGCCTAGTGGAAAAAATTAAATAGTCATAGACCATTTATAAGTTCAACATCAAGGAATGGCCATAATAGGCCATTCACCCCTAGAAATAACAGCCAAAGCTTCAACCGCAAAATAACATTAATTCCGCAAACCAGGAGAAAATTAAAAAAACATTTACCCTGTAATTTCTTATACGATGCACCGTTCATCTATTGTTTAATGGTAAACTAACCTGATTAAATTAAATCAAGTCAATCTTCCATAGGCCGATAGATTCATCAGTAAGAAACAGCCAAGATCCGAGCAGATATTATCACGAGGCACCTCTGTCCCTGCCTCGGCAATATCTGACCTAAAATTTTCAAATCATCGCACTCGCGCCAAATTTATCGGCAGCAAATATAAGCCGCCGATTCCATTACGGAATTAACCAGAAAATTCATAATTAATCAATATAGGGTGGCAAAAAATTTCGTAGAATTTATTTGCCACCAGCGGCCTAGTGGGAAAAAAATTAAATAGTCATAGACCATTTATAAGTTCAACATCACAATCAAGGAATGGCCATAATAGGCCATTCACCCACTAGAAATAACAGCCAAAGCTTCAACCGCAAAATAACATTAATTCCGCAAACCAGGAGAAAATTAAAAAAACATTTACCCTGTAATTTCTTATACGATGCACCGTTTCATCTATTGTTTAATGGTAAACTAACCTGATTAAATTAAATCAAGTCAATCTTCCATAGGCCGATAGATTCATCAGTAAGAAACAGCCAAGATCCGAGCAGATATTATCACGAGGCACCTCTGTCCCTGCCTCGCAATATCTGACCTAAAATTTTCAAATCATCGCACTCGCGCCAAATTTATCGGCAGCAAATATAAGCCGCCGATTCCATTACGGAATTAACCAGAAAATTCATAATTAATCAATATAGGGTGGCAAAAATTTCGTAGAATTTATTTGCCACCTGCGGCCTAGTGGGAAAAAAATTAAATAGTCATAGACCATTTATAATTTCAACATCACAATCAAGGATTGCCATAATAGGCCATTCACCCACTAGAAATAACAGCCAAAGCTTCAACCGCAAAATAACATTAATTCCGCAAACCAGGAGAAAATTAAAAAAACATTTACCCTGTAATTTCTTATACGATGCACCGTTCATCTATTGTTTAATGGTAAACTAACCTGATTAATAAATCAAGTCAATCTTCCATAGGCCGATAGATTCATCAGTAAGAAACAGCCAAGATCCGAGCAGATATTATCACACGAGGCACCTCTGTCCCTGCCTCGGCAATATCTACCTAATTTTCACAATCATCGCACTCGCGCCAAATTTATCGGCAGCAAAATAAGCCGCCGATTCCATTACGGAATTAACCAAAAATTCATAATTAATCATATAGGGTGGCAAAAAATTCGTAGAATTTATTTGCCACCAGCGCCTAGTGGGAAAAAAATTAAATAGTCATAGACCATTTATAAGTTCAACATCACAATCAAGGAATGGCCATAATAGGCCATCACCCACTAGAAATAACAGCCAAAGCTTCAACCGCAAAATAACATTAATTCCGCAAACCAGGGAGAAATTAAAAAAACATTTACCCTGTAATTTCTTATACGATGCACCGTTTCATCTATTGTTAATGGTAAACTAACCTGATTAAATTAAATCAAGTCAATCTTCCATAGGCCGATAGATTCATCAGTAAGAAACAGCCAAGATCCGAGCAGATTTATCACGAGGCACCTCTGTCCCTGCCTCGGCAATATCTGACCTAAAATTTTCAAATCATCGCACTCGCGCCAAATTTATCGGCAGCAAATATAAGCCGCCGATTCCAACGGAATTAACCAGAAAATTCATAATTAATCAATATAGGGTGGCAAAAAATTTCGTAGAATTATATTGCCACCAGCGGCCTAGTGGGAAAAAAATTAAATAGTCATAGACCATTTATAAGTTCAACATCACAATCAAGGAATGGCCATATAGGCCATTCACCCACTAGAAATAACAGCCAAAGCTTCAAACGCAAAATAACATTAATTCCGCAAACAAGGAGAAAATTAAAAAAACATTTACGTTATTTGCTGCCGAAATTTGGCGCGAGTGCGATGATTTGAAAATTTTAGGTCAGATATTGCGAGGCAGGGACAGAGGTGCCTCGTGATAATATCTGCTCGGATCTTGGCTGTTCTCTTACTGATGAATCTATCGGCCTATGGAAGATTGACTGATTTAATTTAATCAGGTTAGTTTACCATTAAACAATAGATGAAACGGTGGCATCGTATAAGAAATTACAGGGTAAATGTTTTTTTTAATTTTCTCCTGTGTGCGGAATTAATGTTATTTTGCGGTTGAGGCTTTGGCTGTTATTTCTAGTGGTGAATGGCCTATTATGGCCATCCTTGATTGTGATGTTGAACTTATAAATGGTCTATGGACTATTTAATTTTTTTCCCACTAGGCCGCTGGTGGCAAATAAATTCTACGAAATTTTTGCACCCTATATTGATTAATTATGAATTTTCTGGTTAATTCTGTAATGGAATCGGCCGCTTATATTTGCTGCCGATAAATTTGGCGCGAGTGCGATGATTTGAAAATTTTAGGTCAGATATTGCGAGGCAGGGACAGAGGTGCCTCGTGATAATATCTGCTAGGATCTTGGCTGTTTCTTACTGATGAATCTATCGGCCTATGGAAGATTGACTTGATTTAATTAATCAGGTTAGTTTACCATTAAACAATAGATGAAACGGTGCATCGTATAAGAAATTACAGGGTAATGTTTTTTTTAAATTTCCCTGGTTTGCGGAATTAATGTTATTTTGCGGTTGAAGCTTTGGCTGTTATTTCTAGGGGTGAAGGGCCTATTATGGCCATTCCTTGATTGTGATGTTGAACTTATAAATGGTCTATGACTATTTAATTTTTTTCCCACTAGGCCGCTGGTGGCAAATAAATTCTACGAAATTTTTTGCCACCCTATATTGATTATTATGAATTTTCTGGTTATTCCGTAATGGAATCGACGGCTTATATTATTTGCTGCCGATAAATTTGGCGCGGGTTGCGATGATTTGGAAAATGTTAGGTCAATATTGCCGAGGCAGGGACAGAGGGCCTCGTGATAATATCTGCTCGGATCTGGCTGTTTCTTACTGATGAATCTATCGGCCTATGGAAGATTGACTTGATTTAATTTAATCAGGTTAGTTTACCTTAAACAATAGATGAAACGGTGCATCGTATAAGAAATTACAGGGTAAATGTTTTTTTAATTTTCTCCTGGTTGCGGGAATTAATGTTATTTTGCGGTTGAAGCTTTGGCTGTTATTTCTAGTGGGTGAATGGCCTATTATGGCCATTCCTTGATTGTGATGTTGAACTTATAAATGGTCTATGACTATTTAATTTTTTTCCCACTAGGCCGCTGGTGGCAAATAAATTCTACGAAATTTTTTGCCACCCTATATTGATTAATTATGAATTTTCTGGTTAATTCCGTAATGGAATCGGCGGCTTATATTTGCTGCCGATAAATTTGGCGCGAGTGCGATGATTTGAAAATTTTAGGTCAGATATGCCGAGGCAGGGACAGAGGTGCCTCGTGATAATATCTGCTGGATCTTGGCTGTTTCTTACTGATGATCTATCGGCCTATGGAAGATTGACTTGATTTAATTTAATCAGGTTAGTTTACCATTAAACAATAGATGAACGGTGCATCGTATAAGGAATTACAGGGTAAATGTTTTTTTTAATTTTCTCCTGGTTTGCGGAATTAATGTTATTTTGCTGGTGAAGCTTTGGCTGTTATTTCTAGTGGGTGAATGGCCTATTATGGCCATTCCTGATGTGATGTTGAACTTATAAATGGTCTATGACTATTTAATTTTTTTCCCACTAGGCCGCTGGTGGCAAATAAATTCTACGAAATTTTTTGCCACCCTATATTGATTAATTATGAATTTTCTGGTTAATTCCGTAATGGAATCGGCGGCTTATATTTGCTGCCGATAAATTTGGCGCGAGTGCGATGATTTGAAAATTTTAGGTCAGATATTGCCGAGGCAGGGACAGAGGTGCCTCGTGATAATATCTGCTCGGATCTTGGCTGTTTCTTACTGATGAATCTATCGGCCTATGGAAGATTGACTTGATTTAATTTAATCAGGTTAGTTTACCATTAAACAATAGATGAAACGGTGCATCGTATAAGAAATTACAGGGTAAATGTTTTTTTAATTTTCTCCTGGTTTGCGGAATTAATGTTATTTTGCGGTTGAAGCTTTGGCTGTTATTTCTAGTGGGTGAATGGCCTATTATGGCCATTCCTTGATTGTGATATATGTATATACATATATATATATACATATATATATATATATATATATATACATGCATACCTACATACATACATACATACATACATACATACATACATACATACATACATATATATATATATGTATATATATATATATATATATATAGCTAACAGCGAGGGATTTTCAATCTGGGTAAATTTACTTCATAAGCTCTTTGTTGGCACAGTCAGAATAACAATATTGTTTAGATTAGTGAAGGTCTCCGAGTGTTCTTATGGTCCAAGGTTATGGTTCATCACACTTCTATATTGCGAAGCCATGGATGGGCTCCAGACAAACTGGTTTTTACACACAGTGATATATAAGACACGTTATGAATAATGGTCATATGCAGAAATGGCTCTGACAAAAGTAGCATTATGTTTCTTTTAGATCGTCCCATTTTTCTCAGCTGATCAATAGACCGATTGAATAAATCGATCAGTAATTTACTTACAATGAATAATGAAAGCATCTGTAAACCAAATTTGTTTTAAGAAAAGAAAAATATGTAATAACCATTATTTATAACTTGTCCTACTCACATACACACACATACAGATTAATATACAGGGAGAGAGAGAGATTGAGAGAGAGTGAGAGTGAGAGGGAAGAGAGAGAGAGAGAGAGGCTTAGTGGTCAAGATATTGCCGTCATAGTTACGAGATTGTGGTTTCGATTCCCAGGTCGTGTTGTGTTCTTGAGCAAAGAACTTTATCTCACGTTGCTCCGCGATCGTTTTGACATCTGATGCGAAGCACAGTACGTATGTAACAGTGCATGTATACATGCATAGACTACCTGAAAAAAACCAACGGGATAGTCATAGTTGGAACTCAGTTCGACCAGGACAACCTGGGTTAAACAACAACAGCAACAACAACAACTACTACTACTACTACTACTACTACTACTACTACTACTACTACTACTACTACTACTACTACTACTGTGGGAGTAATCAGTGTGACATAGTGTACACGACAAGGCTGGACTTTTAAATTAAAGATACATTTCTTAACACTGGGCTTCTTACAGTTTTCATCAGTATAATTGCGTTCACAAGACGAAGTGCGGCCCGAGTCTATGATAAAAGGCATTTAGTCAAGATTCTGTGGAGTGTGGTTAAAACTGAAACCTTAAAACTGTCCAAGTGAACTTGTTAACCCATGAGCCATGCTCGCATTCACTGCTACCATTATTAGAGTGCTACAATCACAGCCAATGCACTTCCAATACTACAACCAGAAACAGGAAACTGTTTTACCTCACCACCACCGATACTCTTCCAAAACTATCACTATTAGTACGCTATCTTCACCACTATCTTTACTCGTACACTACCGCCACCAGCTCCAACAACACTACCACCTAAACATCGCTATACAATATTCCAACCAACACTGTATCACTCTTGTTTCCAATCCACTGCTGTAAAGATGTAATGTTGACCTTAATTCCTGCTGGCTGTAATCTCCTCAACCATTACCTCTCGCTCTCTCTCTATCTCTCTCTCTCTCTCACTCACTCTCTCTCACACACACACACACGTCTACACACATTACCTCACCCTGGCTCCCCACCCTCTACCATTCGATCCCTTTCCTCCTCAGACTTTCATTCTCTCAACTTTTCCTCTCTTTTTATCACAGTTTCAATATCTCTATCAATAACCCAACCCATCTCTCTCTCTCTCTCTAAACACACACACACATTATACTTCCTTATTATATATTTCTTCTACGTATTTATGTGATTATTAAGATAGTCACATTTCTCTGTATACACAGCTATATGTATGTGTACAGATAAATATGTATGTATATAGATAAACGTATGTATGTATGCATGCATGTATGCATGTATGTATGTAAAAACATAGCCTTGATTTCATATAGATGCATATGTATATTTGTATCTATGTATGTATGTAAAAACGAAGCTGTGATTTCATAGAGAGGCATATGTATGTATGTACATATGTCGGTATGTATGTATGTACATATGTATGCAAGTATGTACGTATCCATTTTCTGCCTGTCTAACTGTTTGACTTTTTCTTGGTTCACCTACCAACCTACCTACCTACCTACCTACCAACCTACCTACCTACCTACCTTCATACATACATACATACATACATACATACATACATACATACATACATACATACCAACTTACACAAACACACACACACCTATATATCCAGCCATATCTATCTATCTCTCATATGGCTGCCTCTGTCTGGTTCTTCTCTTCCTCCTGACACACACACACGCACACACACATATATATATATATAGAGAGAGAGAGAGAGAGAGAGAGAAGAAAGAGAGAGACAGACAGATATATATATATATATATATATAATATATATATATATATATATATATATATATATATATATATGTATGTATGTACATATGTCGGTATGTATGTATGTACATATGTCGGTATGTATGTATGTACATATGTCGGTATGTATGTATGTACATATGTCGGTATGTATGTATGTACATATGTATGCAAGTATGTACGTATCCATTTTCTGCCTGTCTAACTGTTTGACTTTTTCTTGGTTCACCTACCAACCTACCTACCTACCTTCATACATACATACATACCAACTTACACACACACACACACGTCTACACACATTACCTCACCCTGGCTCCCCACCCTCTACCATTCGATCCCTTTCCTCCTCAGACTTTCATTCTCTCAACTTTTCCTCTCTTTTTATCACAGTTTCAATATCTCTATCAATAACCCAACCCATCTCTCTCTCTCTCTCACTCACTCTCTCTCACACACACACACTCACACGCATACTTTCCCTGCATTTCCGTTTTTCTTGTAATCATACTATATATGGAGTATTGATATAAATACTCGATAAATCATCTACATGCATATATTTACCTATACATACTGCTTCATAGGACCGTTGGCACATACGCATCTACATGTGTATACATCAATATATCTACATGCTTGTTGGTATACACACACACTCACACATACACACACACATATGTATGCAATATATATATATATGTATGTATGTATGTACATATATATGCATGAGTCCGTATCGACTTTAGTTTTAATTTCATAAATTATTCCTATTTATTTTGAAAGCACCATTTTAATTTGTAATTCAATTACTGTATCGCTATAATATTTACATATATAATTTTGAAAGCAAATGCAAAATTCACGAACACTCGCATTCTCCCATATACGCATATAGCACGAGAAAAACACACATACACACACACAAACACACATACACACACGTATATATGCATGTATGTATGCATATATCTAATTGTCTACTTGTCTGTCGATGTATATATATATGTGTGAGCATGCATAAATGAATATGTATGTGTTTGTGCGTGTGTGTGTGTGTGTGTGTGAGTGAGAGAGAGAGAGAGAGAGAGAGAGAGAGAGAGAGAGAGAGAGAGAGAGAGAGAAAATCAAATGTAACGCACAAAAAGGGCCAGTGAAAATTTATAATCATATTTCTAGGTTATAATAAGTTTGTTGGAGATTAGAACAGACTGCAACGATAGATTCAGGATTTAAGGAAATCTTTTTGGGGACTCTCAATGTGCAAGAAATAGGAGCCAAATTGGCCACGAGAAGAAAAAGCTCATTGGCTAAGACATGGCGCGCTGAATATTAGAGAAAATATGAATGTATATCTTCATAAATTTCTCAAATACTTTGATATTTCGGAGCATACTCCACTTAATCGGGTTAGCCAATCAGAGGAATTACTATAGTGGCTGAGGATCTAACCGAAGCGGACATATGCACCAAAATTAGTAGTTTTATTTAATCTATATGCTAATATAAATAAATAAATGAATAACTCATCCATCAGAGTTGTAATTAACATCGTAAAGTTACACTTACGCGTTTGAATTTACAAAGGGGAGAAAATATAGTGCGTGTGATATGTTAGCTGTTGGCACAGAGCGCCCTCACTCCGAGTCAACGCATTATTAGCGAACACAATAGCTTTGGATTCTGGCAGGCAACAAGTTGTAATAGAGATTAGTTGTTAATATTATTAAAAGTACGCTACTGCCTCGACCTACAATCATTAGTGCGTTGGGGAAAAATATTAAATAGCGGTTCGTCTGACGCTAATACGATTTGAGTTCAAATCCCGCTGAGGTCAACCTTATTTTTATCCTTTTGAGGATGGCTACCCTTCAAAATTGCTGGCTTTGTGCAAACCTTAGAGAGACTACAATAGAAAATATAGCTGCAAACCAGTTATCTAGGGTCACAAAGGCTGTGAATGCCTCATAAGGAGTCTTAATGCATTCATATTATCCTCTACGCAAGCATTAAAAAGGTCCAGTTTGGCCTTACTTTTATTTTTAGTCTTGAAGCGTTAATTCTGGAAATTTGGCTGTGACCTTTTTGCAGGCCAAGTGACCTTGTCAGTAGAGGACGTTTGAGGCACTTTAAATATTTTGTCCGCGTGGCCTTTCTGAGGGGAGTGCTGCTTTTTGTTCGCCGGTACATAGTGTTTAAGTACTGAAGTTACGTCAGTAGATAACCTCTTTCTTACCCAACTAAAAATAAATAAATAAATAAAAGTAATGGCCTCGTGCATTGCCTATAGTAAAAGGTATTATTTATAATCTGTGAATTGGTTGCGTCGAACAAATTGCGTTACACACACATACATACATACACGCACACACACATACACACACACACACACACACACACACACACACACACACACACACACACACGTGTATATATATATATATATATATATATATGCATAGAGAGAGAGAGAGAGTGAAAGTAGATAGATAGTTAGAGAAAGAGAGTGAAAGAGAGAGTGAGACGCATTCGTGCGTGTCTGTACAAGTGTTTTGAAGTATCTGTGTGTGTATGTATTTATGTATGTATGTATACGTATGTTTGTCTGTACATGTGTTTAGATGAATCTGTGTTTGTATTAAAGTGTGTGTGAATGTTTGAGTGTGTGTGCGGGTGTATGCGTGACTATGTCATAGTGCCCTTTCACCTCACTACATCTTCCTACTCATTTCATGAATCAATATTATTATTATTATTATTATTATTGTTGTTGTTGTTGTTATTATTAAAATTACTATTCATATACACTCAACAAATTATATTATTGGAAAAGAAAAATTACTAACATCGCGTTAGAACAAATAACCTTAGATGCCAAGAACCCTCCTTAAATATCTTAGCTGTCCCTAATAACACTGTTTTCTGGAGCTGTACTAAACTGATTTTTATGTCCATTTCCAGTATCCAACTGTTCAGATCTTTAGGGAAGTTCCCAATGCGCCTATAATTACTGGGATACATTTCACTCGCACTTACCACAGTCTCTGTAATTCGATGGCTAAGTCCTGGTACTTTACTATTTTCCTATACCTCACATGATGATTTTTTCATCATTTGTCACTGTAAAGTCAATTATCTGCCACTTTCTTTTCTCTTCATCTACTACTAAATCCGACCTTCTAGCTTCTATCAGTCTGAATGTTAAAATCTCACAACATCTTATATTTCTTATTTTCTAGTACTTTACAACGTTCATGTTCATATCATTTATCACTATGTTCCAATCTAGCTTTCTACGTAAATCCCACTGGATTACTCTCCCTAGGTTGTCATGTCCTTTCTTGTATTTTTCCTGTGCCACCATGCTAATTCATTTGATTTGCATAACCTACATTGGAAATCTACTTGGATTTTGTCTATCTTGGCTTTCATCCAATTAGACCTTAATGCTTGAACTTGTGCTGCTACTAACAAACTATCTGTCTCCCTTTTCAGCTTTTCTTTCTGCAACCATAACCATGTCTAAACTACTACTATTTGCTGCAACTATGTTTGGGAACCTGCTATGCACAGCCTTCTCCTGCCAGTCAGATAACTTTTGTTCTTTTCTCTGCTTTTTAACATCGTTTTGTTTGGGGGGCTTCTCTATGTCTTGCTGTGACTCTAGCAACTCTCAATAAACTTTCTTCACTATTACCTGCATAGGAATCTATATCTACTCTAGCTAACTGCACGCAGTCTTCTGATATTATCTCTCTTCCACCTTCCTTTCCAGGCAAGTATAATCTTGCTACTCCTGCACTTAGGTGAAGTCCTCCATTCATATTGATTTCCTTCCTAGTTTTTCTATCTAGCTTTGCTAATTCAGCTTTGTCTACTCTGTCAGAGCTGCTGGGTAGCTATGTAAATATACTACCCAGGTATTTACAGCCTTTACTAGATTCGAACCATTTAGCTTTGATTTCATTAGCTTCCTTACCTTTCTGATGAAATCTTCCTCAATTTTCGTTTTCATTTCTATAGTTAGTACCCTGTCACATTCTAATATTCCTAGATACTTATAACTCTCTCCTTCTTTTAATGTCTGGTCATCTGGTAATTGGATGCCTTCGCTGTTGACTACCTGTCCCATTTTCATTACTAATATTGCTCACTTATCTATGCCAAATTCTATGCCTATATCTTTGCTGGAGAGTTTTACGCTCTCTATTAAGGAATCTATCTCTTTTTCGTTCTTACTAAAAATCTTCAGATTATTATTATTATTATCATCATTATTATTATTATTATTATTATTATTATTATTATTATTATTATTATTATTATTATTGTTGTTGTTGTTGCTGTTGCTGTTGTTGTTATCATTATTATTATTATCATTATTATTATTGTTGTTGTTGTTGTTGTTGTTATTATTATTATTATCATTATTATTATTATTATTATTGTTGTTGTTGTTGTTGTTTTTGTTGTTGTTATTATTATTATTATTATTATTAAGGCGGTGAGCTGGCAGAATCTTTAGCACACCGGAGAAAATACTTAGCGCCGAGGCTAGCTTTCCATTTCATCCTTTCGGTGTCGATGAATTAGGTACCAGTGAAACACAGGGGTCGATATAATCGACTACTCCCCTCCCAACAAAATTTCATTATTATTATTATTATTATATTATTATTATTATTATTATTATTATTATTATTATTATTATTATTAAGGCGGCGAGCTGGCAGAATCGTTATCAGGCCGGGCAAAATGCTTAGCGGTATTTCGTCTGTCGTTACGTTCTGAGTTCAAATTCCGCCGAGGTCGACTTTGCCTTTCATCCTTTCGGGGTCGATTAAATAAGTACCAGTTACGCAGTGGGGTCGATATAATCGACTTAATCCGTTTGTCTGTCCTTGTTTGTTCTCTCTGTGTTTAAGCCCCTTGTGGGTAGTAAAGAAACAGGTATTTCGTTCTGAGTTCAAATTCCGCCGAGGTCGACTTTGCCTTTCATACTTTCGGTGTCGATAAATTAAGAACGAGTTGCGTATTTAATTTGCATACTGGGGTCGATCTAATCGACTGGCCTCCTTCCCCAAAATGTCGGGCCCTGTGCCTAGAGTAGAAAATATTATTATTGTCATTGAATTTATATTTAAAATCGGTGAGTGGCATATCATCCTGCTTTTTATGTTTTAAGTTCAAAAACCGCCGAAGCCCACCTTGCATCTTATTCTTTTGAGGTCTATAAAATAAAGTACTAATCATTGTGATCGACTTGCTCCCTCCCTCAACATTTCTTCTCTCGTCCTAAAATTAGAAACGGCATTCCAACCATGACCTTCCTGTCGAGTTAAAAGTATCTACGATTATAAATTTCTTTACTACCCACAAGGGGCTAAACACAGAGGGGACAAACAAGGACAGACAAAGGGATTAGGTCGATTACATCGACCCCAGTGCGTAACTGGTACTTAATTTATCGACCCCGAAAGGATAAAAGGAAAGTCGACCTCGGCGGAATTTGAACTCGGAACGTAACGACAGACGAAATACGGCTACGCATTTCGCCCGGCGTGCTAACGTTTCTGCCAGCTCGCCGCCATTTTTCTTTTTTTTTCATTTTTTTTTGGAGCAACGTGAAATGAAGTGTTTTGCTCAAGAACACAACGCGTTGCCCGGTCCAGGAATAGAAACCACAATCTTACGATCATGATGCTGACACTCTAACCACTAAGCCACGCGCTTACACGTATCTACGATTATATTATTCTAATGTATCCTTTCCTACATTGAAATTATAGTGTGATTTGAGGGAAACTTGATTACCATCTCTATTAAGTTGAGAAACCATGTGACGGTTTAGGCACCCCCTCCATCCCCGCTCTCAGTCTTGAGTTTATTTGTAAATCATTTGGCATTGATCAGAGTTATATATTTCAGTTTTAAATAGAATTCCCTTCATTCACTTCACCGGTTCTCATTGGGAAAGGCTTGAACACTACAACGTTTCGCAAAATTTCCGCTCCATAAATTTGATAATAATCCAATTACGCTACTGTCCCTTGAAGCAGCTTACTGAGCTGCTACCGCCGTTGTTACTGTTACTACTACTACTACTACTACTACAACTGCTGCTGCTGCTGCTATTAATACTACTAGCAGCATTAGCATCATCATCATCAGCAGCAGCAGCAGCAACAGTAGTAGTAGTAGTAGTAGTAGTAGTAGTAGTAGTAGTAGTAGTAGTAGTAGTAGAGCTAACCCATTAACCCACTCTCCAGTTTTTAGTCTCTCCTCTGCAAAACACTCACCACTAACCTACAAACCCAAATCCTTCATCATCTCACAGACAAACTCACTATTAACAAATCCAGACGTAGACACAGCAGGCAGAGTAAAGCACCCGACCGTCTTACTCACCTGCCTAGTTACCCACTTACTTCCGCTGAACGGTTTCGATTTTCAGTCTCTCCTCAATCTATTTATTAAAGACTATCATGACAAAAAAATATATATCAGGTTTGTTTATGTCACGTGATTGGATTCCCCGGATTTTCTTTTCTGGTTTTTGTTTTTGTTTTCCCTTTCTTGATTTTCTTTGCCCCCCCCCCCGATCGCTTGGAGTTTAAAGTAAGATGAAGTAAACGGTTGACTGACTCTCTTAGAGTCAGCAGCCGCAGCAGCAGCAACAACATCAACAACCGTTGCAAAATTAGCAACAACAACAAAACAACATTAGCAGCAACAAGCAGTTTCCATTAACAGCAACTCAGCAACAACAACAACAACAACAACAACAGCAACAAGGAGTTGCGACACGAGCAGCCAACATTAGCAGCGAAAACAGGGGAGAGATCTACTTGATCGCTTGCTTTGCTAAAAATAGCAGCAAGGTCGTCAAATCACACCGAAACGTCTGAAATAATGAAAGCCACAGGGGATATTGTTGAAGCAAAGCGTACACTTCGAAAAGGGAAGAGGGTGTCACCATTGGATTGTCATTGATCATAGTGGTCATCGTGTTTCTCGTTCCTGTCATGAAAGCACAATATACACATCAAGCACTCTGAAGCATTAAAAAAACCCGTCTACTGGGGCGGCTCCCAGCCCTCGTTTCCTTTGAGCTAAGCCTTGTGATTAAGATAGAAACGAGGCTAATAACCAACAGGACATAAATTGATAGTAACGATAAATGATGATGATGATGATGATGATGAGGTGGAGGCGGAGGAGGAGAACGAGGATTTAGGCAAAAGGCCAGTAGTTTTATGAAGATAGAAGCTTAATTGATGTTATTGCTTCCAGTACTTAACTGATATTTTATTTCGTCAATCCCCAAAAGATGAAAGATAAATTTAATCTTGGTGAAATTTGATCTCAGAGAGTTGAGATTCGGAAGAAATATTGTGAACCATTTTTCTCGTAGCCCTAGTGGCTCGGCCAGCTGTTCGTATTTATTGGTTCTGATTTAAAAGATCTAGGTCTAAAGGAAGGGAATTGACCGATAACCTCTTCCCCAGTATTTGAGTAGTACTTTACACGGATATCTTTCTTTCAGTGTTTATGAGTGAGACTGGCCATTTTGCTCGTAACTTTTCTCAGAGAACTGGGCCGAACCAAGCCCCAACTAATTTAGCAAGACCGTCTTCCAAACGTCGCATGGCGTTTGTTCAACGGTACAGAGTTATTTGTTTAGATGCCAAGTAGCAACCCCTCGACTAATCTGAATTAATCTCTGTTTCTGTTACCGCCTCGTATTTCTTTAGAGTGCACCTAACCAATACGATTTCCAGGATATCTTGAATATTACAAGACGCCATCACATAAGAGAGTGGGCTGAAAATTTCATAGGCTGACTATGAAGGGGTAAATCTGGAGCTACGACAGCTTGCACATGTTAATTTCAACCCTTCTTATTAAGAACTGCATTGATTCTTTCCAAGTAAACTTACACCTGACTGTTCAAAAAAGACTTCAAAAGTGACTGGGAACGAGTTCTCATGAAAGTGGACAAAATTTAGGATCGTGGTGTTAACAAGTCCCCGCAGAAAAAGGCTTAGCCACCAAGGACTTTCGTGCTGCATTAGGAGATGACGCTCCTGCTTTATCAGTGGTGAAAAATTGGACAGCTAAGTTTAGGAGGGGAAAGAAGAATCTTGAAGATGACCCAAGATCTGGACATCCTTCAATTGTCACCCCCAAGGAAAAACATTGATCGTGTTTGTCATATGGGGATGGATGACAGACGATTGACTATGAATCAAATAGCCAATGCTATTTGCATATCTCATGAATGAATCGAGAATATTCTGCACGATGCACTTGACATGACGAGGGTTTCAGTTCAGTGACTGCCACGTTTTCAGATGAAAGCGTCTTCAGCAATGGGACCCGAGCACTACAACACCAATGGAAGAAGTGTGTGAAACGCAAGGGGCTCTATGTTGAAAACTAAATCTTATTCGGTCATATTCCATTAGAATATCTTGGCCAGCCTATTAATTTTTCAGCCGACCCTTATATGCTATCATGGCTATTCTACGTCTCTGCTTGAACGGGGTACATCTTAACCCCTCCAGATATGGCAGTAGTGGTTTCAGAATCAAGTACATACGGAAGGGATGAGAGAGAACATTCTCAGCGGACCAACCACGTGATTCAAATCAGTGGCCATTTAGTAAGATTTCACTGCAGATCCTACAATATATTGAAGAGAACCGGAATTTGAAAATGGTAATGAAACCAGTACCTTTGAGGATAACTGTTAAGTAATTTTGGTCAATCCTTCGACTGATCCAAAGTCGATCAGGACACAACCGTTGTTACCTGCCATTTCTACGATGTATCGCAACAGGTGGAGTATGTTACAAATATATCTGATCGGGATCGAGTAGCTTTACACTTCGTGACCAAGCTAACAACAAGAAACATCAACTTTTTTACTTGCACCTTCGTCAAAATCTTAAACTCTGCATTCAATATGATTTATATGCTAAAAATTATCAATATGGTTCCCGTCTTCCATCGCCCTTCTTCAGCAAAGCTACTATTTCTCAACAGAAAATTGTCCCGTTCTGTTGCCAGTTACAGCTGACATACATTTATACCATTCCTTGCAGTGCTATATACAGTTATTCTCCTCATCTGCTTTCGTTAACAGCTAAGTGAACTGAGCCAGGGACGAGACAACACCCTTTACATAAACGCACTTAAGTGTTAGTGACATAATACAAACTATCAAACCTTCAACAAGGAATGCGATACTTTATTAATTCGACAAAATGTGACACAAGAACACCATTGTAATAATTCCTATTTCAGTCCAATGCTCATTTTGTGATTGGAATACCTTTGGGAAAATGGGGTATCAATGTTTCATCGCTTAAAGGATTGTACAGTAGCATTCTATTGGAATATTTGATATGAAATTTCATTCCGTTATGTGTTACAAGACATGTGTTAGTAAGATCTTATTATGAGGTGGATTTTCTTTATTCGGTGGAACTTACCAAGCACAAAACCCCCATTAACGCTATGTGAGTGACAGACAAACACAAACACACACACACACACACACACACACACACACACACACACCACACACACACACACTCACACACACACGCATGCACACACACAGTTAGTTTCGCAGACACACGTAAACAGAAACCAAATATTCCAAGAATGATATATCGTAGAAATAAAATATGAAAAAAGGCGGTTCTTGTTCACTAAAGCCGAAAGAGTGTATACATACCTTTATATGTATATCCAAACACACGCACATACACACACACACCATGTATATATATGTATATATATATATATATATATATATTCAAAGAGCAATAAAGATTCAAGTTAATTTAAAAAAATTTACTTGAATATGGTACCTAACTTAGATGCACCAGAAAAAAACTATACTGATTTAACAATACAGTAATGTGGGGTGATTATAAGCGAGAAGAAGCAACGGTATCCATTCTTGTTGCTTCTTTCTCGCGTATATATATATATATATATAGATAGATAGATAGATAGATAGATAGATAGATATAGATGTATATATATATACATATATATATATATGTGTGTGTATTTATATATGTGTATGTATATATGTATATATATATATATATATATATATATGTATATATATATATGTGTGTGTGTATTTACAGGGCAAGACTGCTAGGTAGTCTGCTAGGTAGTCTGCTAGGTAGTCTGCCGCGTGCTAGAAATAGATCATCAACGATCAAACTACAAAGAAGTTCTCTAGAGGAAAAATTCAGCGAACACCGGAACCAAATTTGGCGGGCCGGACAGATGAATATTTATATAAAAAACAGAATTATAAATTATCATCTGTCCTGCCCGCCAAATTTGGTTCCGGTGTTCGCTGATTTTTCCTCTAGAGAACTTTCTTTGTAGTTTGATCGTTGATGATCTATTTCTAGCATACGGCAGACTACCTAGCAGCCTTGTCCTGTAAATATACATATGTATTAGAATTTTCTCTGATTTTTCAGATTTTTTGTATGCTAGACTACTGGTTTAAATTGATATTAAAATTAATATCAATTTATCTCCTCATTATTTAAATTATATATATATATATATATATATATATATATTATATATATTATATATATATATAATTATATAATATATATATATATGCTTGTGTGTGAGTATGGAGAGAGTATAAAGAATGATTATTATAAATGGCGCAGTCAGATTTCGACAATTGCGAAAATGGCTGCTGCTCTTTTTTTAGCAGCGTATATATATATATGTGTGTGTGTATTTACAGGGCAAGACTGCTAGGTAGTCTGCTAGGTAGTCTGCTAGGTAGTCTGCCGCGTGCTAGAAATAGATCATCAACGATCAAACTACAAAGAAGTTCTCTAGAGGAAAAATTCAGCGAACACCGGAACCAAATTTGGCGGGCCGGACAGATGAATATTTATATAAAAAACAGAATTATAAATTATCATCTGTCCTGCCCGCCAAATTTGGTTCCGGTGTTCGCTGATTTTTCCTCTAGAGAACTTTCTTTGTGTAGTTTGATCGTTGATGATCTATTTCTAGCATACGGCAGACTACCTAGCAGCCTTGTCCTGTAAATATACATATGTATTAGAATTTTCTCTGATTTTTCAGATTTTTTGTATGCTAGACTACTGGTTTAAATTGATATTAAAATTAATATCAATTTATCTCCCTCATTATTAAATATATATATATATATATATATATATATATTATATATAATATATATATATATATATATATATATATATATATATATGCTTGTGTGTGAGTATGGAGAGAGTATAAAAGAATGTTATTATAAATGGCGCAGTCAGATTTCGACAATTGCGAACAAATGGCTGCTGCTCTTTTTTTAGCAGCGTATATATATATATGTATGTATGTATGTATGTATGTATGTATGTATGTATGTATGTATGTATGTATGCATGTATGTATGTATGTATGTATGTATGCATGTATGTATGTATCTATGTATGTACATACTTATGTATGTATGTATCCATATGTGCCTATTTAATAATGGATTAGAATTTTAGTAATTTTAGGGGAGGGGATGACTAGAATACATCGACCCCAGTGTTCAACTGGTACTTAATTTATCGACTCCGGCAGAATTTGAACTCACAACGTGAAGATGGATGAAATACCATAAACAATACATATTTTGTCTTAGTATGAAAAGATGGGCAAGAACAAATATTCTGCTCAATGCCCTGTTTGACCTTAACCAGTTGAGCATGTCACTTGGTGGCTGGTAATATGTGCATCACTGATCACGAGCAGGAGTAGTGGCGGAGCAACATAGCCATGTGTTGAGAGGAATTCTTTGGGATTGGAATAATTAATTCTGGAAACATGGCTGTTTTGTTCAGCATCCTTAAACAACCCTCATTCAGGACCATTTTAAGCGGGTTCAGCTATTCAACCCGAGGACGCTGTTCATCTTGATATAAAGTAACCATGTCGCGCACATATGGTTGTGATGCATGTACCTATTGTACCCTTATCAGATGGGTTGTCATGATGGGTATATTGGACTTCGTATATTTGTACCCGTGTCACTTCGACGGTATGCATTGATCTCAATAATAATAATAATAATAATAATAATGATGATGATGATGATGACGACGACGACGACGACGATGACGATGATGATGATGATGATGATGATGATGATGATGATGATGATAATAATAGTAATGATGATTTCAAATTTTGGCACAAGGCCAGCAATTTCGGGGGACGAGATAAGTCGATTACATCGATCGCAGTGTTCAACTGGTACTTGCTGAACTATTTGCCCGGCGTGCTAAGGATTATGCCTTAATAATAATAATAATAATAATAATAATAATAATAATAATAATAATAATAATAATAATAATAATAATAATAATAATAAGAATAATAATAATAATAGCAGAAAATAGGACTACTAGGCACTGCACACATCCTACGTAAAACACTTTCAATATAGCAAAAAGAAGAGCATCACAACAAACCACAGCACATAACCAAGGCGCACAGAGATGCGCTCGGTAGTGCAGTGAAAGCACGTGATAAAAATAAGACTACTGAATAGTAATGATGATGATGATGATAATATATAATAATAATAATAATAATAATAATAATGATAATGATGATGATGATGATGATGATGATGATGATTATAATAATAATAATAATAATAATAATAATGAGAACAACAACAACACCACCAATAATAATAATAATAATAATAATAATGATAATAATAATAATAAATGATGACAACAACAACAACAACAACAATAAAAATTAAAATAATGCTAATAATAATAATGATAATAATAATAATGTCATGTTAAATCTCATTTAACATTATCCAAGCACGCTGTTTAATACAGCAACAACTAATTAAATTGGTAGCCAGCCATACATTAAATTATGTAAATCAGTCCAACTGTTTTACAGACACTTTTACATTTAGTGACTATAAGCTGTTAATAGCTATATATACGTATTCCGTATTTGAAAGACGTGAGCACGTGACTTTTGTCAATGAATCATTAAATCCAAGTTGATTCGAAAATTCTAAACTAGGTCAAGTCAACTACTCCGGTTTTTCTGTCCACAGAGAACATAACAACCATCGTTTAAATTTGAGAAAGTTTCATAGCATCAGTTAAATAACATATTTAGATTACCTTCATATACGTTTATAATTATCCATTTAAACTAATTAATAGATTAACTACATGCATAATACAGACAGACAGACATATGTCATGCATTCGTACGTTCATCCATGCCGAAGAAGAAAAGATCAACAATGCCAGATAAGTTCAGAATGGATGTTATTAGCTTGATAAGGCTGCGAGCTGGCCGAAACGTTAGCACGCCGAGAGAAATGCGTAGCCGTATTTCGTCTGCCGTTACGTTCTGAGTTCAAATTCCGCTGAGGTCGACTTTACCTTTCATCCTTTCGTGGTCGATAAATTAAGTACCAGTTACGCACTGGAGTCGATATAATCTACTTAATCCCTTTGCCTGTCCTTGTTTGTCCTCTCTGTGTTTAGCCCCTTGTGGATATTAAAGAATTAGGTATTTCGTCTGTCTTTACGTTCGGAGTTCAAATTCCGCCGAGGTCGACTTTGCCTTTCATCCTTTTGATAAATTAAGTACCAATTGTGTCCTTGGGGCGATCTAATCGACTGGCCCCCCTCCCCCAAAATTTCGGGCCTTGTGCCTAGAGTAGAAAAGGATATTATTAGCTTGGTGATCAATGTAACAGAAATCGCTAATTGCTGTAACGTTTCAAACATAATTTTTTATCGCAAATCGTGGCTGCGTGATTAAGTTTACTTTTCGATAACACAGTTCAGAGTTCAGTCCCGCTGTGGGGCACTTTGGGCAAATGTCTTCTAATATAGTTACGGGTCGACCAAAGCCGTGTGCGTGTATATAGTAGACAACCCTACAGTGCTGTAGGTCTCATCCTTTCGTAGCTCAATAATTCCTTTCAAAGTATTAGGATGTTTTACAAATGCCTCCTTTCCATATCTTGCTCCCCACTCACCAAAAAATCTCGCGCTGCTTATATTAATCAAACAGAAGTTAATTTTACTCACTGGTTTATTGTCCAGGTTGACTTATACTCTCCCATCGAGCGTGCCTTTTTGGTTGTTTTTTTAGAATAAGAAATTACTGAAGATGAAGTCTCATATAACGAAATTATCATGGTCTTTCGTTGGTGTGCCATCAGTCTATTTTCTGCTCACTTATAATACTTCCTATTCATGTTTAATCTTGACAAAAATTTTGCTGTTTGAAAATGTTTAAAATATAAACATTTACCTTGGTATTAATATTTTACTTCTAATTTCCTTTTTGCATAGAATAATATACACTTCTAAGCAAAATATCTTTCACATTTGCAGTCCCTTTGTGAGCTGACAATATCCCCAAACTGGAAACTGAATATGTATAACCAACCCTTTATTAGGAATCTGTACCTGACTTCTTTGACGCAAAAAAAAAAAAATTGCTTAGAGAAATTTGATTAAATTTCAAAGTGAAGTTAATGGAAACACAATTTTACTCTCATATCACACATTTTGCACTGCTTCAGTGTACCAGAAACCTCATTCAGTTTTCTGTATCGTAATATATTGCCACATATTTGTAAATGTAGCAAATAAAGAAAATTTAGCTATTTTATTTTCTTCTAGCTATCTAGTCATTCATATACACACACACATGCATATGTAAGTATATATGTATGTATAAATGTATGTATGTATGTATGTATGTATGTATGTATGTATGTATGTATGTATGTATGTATGTATGTGTGTGTATGTGCATGTGTATGTATGGATATATACACACTCACACATATGTGATATATACGTATATACTCACAAACACACACACAAACATACATAAAAATTGATTGCAAAAAAGTATAATCGATATTTTTTTAGTATATTCTGACGCGATTGCAATAAATATTTAAAAGACTTCATTCCAATTCCATCAGTAGAAATACTCTATTTGTTAACAATAATTTCAGTAGAGGCACCACAATGGCATTTACCATGGTAGGAATTATCACCATGTTATATATAAAGAAACTCACTTCAAAGTAAGACATATGCAGTATTGCTATGGTATATTTCTGGAAGGTCGAACGAACTTTTAGAGGCTTTGCTCTTGTTGGTGTTATTGTTGGCCTAGTTGTCGTTGCTGCTTCTACTATTGTTGTTGTTGCTGTTGTTGTTGTTGTTGGTGGTGGTGGTCGTCGTGGTAGCGCTGGTTGTAGTTTTGTTGCTGTAATTAACTGTTGTAGTTGGTGTTATTATTTTTCATGTGGTTTTTGTTATTATTTCTTCTGCTGTTGCTCTTCTTTCCGTTCACAAAAAAACTATTACTACTAATTCTTTTAGCATCAATATCGGCAACAGCAGCAACAGTGGCAATTTTTGTTGTTCTAGTAGTAGTAGTAGTAGTTGTTGTTGTTGTTATAATCACCCCCCCCCTACATTATTTTCTCTATTTCATTAAATTATCGATCCTTCGTCCTCATAATCACTCTAAGCTGCTGACCTCAATATGGATCCACTCTGATCGGATTAACGGTGTTACTTCTGGGACAGGAAATACTCTGACCACTCCTGTCTGTCCGTTAGTCGGCCTCTATATGTGTCAGTATGTCTGCCTCTCTATGGGAATACGTATTTAGCTGTGAGCATGTGTGTGTATGTGTACGTGTGTGTGTGTGTGTGTGTGTGTGTGTGTGTGTATGTGAGCGTGCATTAAGTGTAGGTCAAGTATCATAACAACTGCTGATGTCTGTGTATGCGTGTGTGCACACGCGTATGTGTGTGTGAGTGATTATTTGTGTGTGTTAGTGGTTGTGTGTATGAAAGTATTTATCTATATAGTCCAGAGTGTACGCGTACATTTAAGAGTATATATGTACCTATATATATATGTGTGCATGTATACATGTGCGAGTGTGTGGATGTATTAGTGTGCATGTCTATGCGTATTTAAGAGTGTTATGAACCAACAGTTAATATTTTAACTGTAACGATATTAACAATGATATGTCTTAAAATCCCACCTCGAAGTCCCAGAAGAATGACTAACCTGCTGGTGGGAAGTGAACCTCCGTTTGTAGGGGCAATCACGGTTCCTATTACACTTCACACAGTTTCTCTATGTCCCTTTCTCTCTCTCTCTCTCTC
Organism: Octopus sinensis; assembly: GCF_006345805.1. NCBI lineage: Eukaryota > Metazoa > Mollusca > Cephalopoda > Octopoda > Octopodidae > Octopus > Octopus sinensis. The sequence goes on along the minus strand of NC_043005.1, from coordinate 104,940,538 downwards.
TCTTCTCTGCCTCTATTCCTCGCTGACTTTTCATCTCTTCTTCCTCTCTTTCTTTCTCTCTCCCGCACTCTTACTCTATCACTCTCTTTTCCATATTAGATATAAACGTATATCTATTTTCATTGAACTTTTAACCTCCACAATGTTCTCGTTTGCATCACCGGAAATTCATCTGCAACTTAGCTCCGCAAAACTTCTGGCATTCTATATGGGTGTATGTGCCTATGTGTATATATGTATGTGTGTGCGTGTATGTGTGTGTGTGTGTGTATGTATGTGTATGTGTTTACGTGTATGTGTGTGTGTGTGTTCCTTTATTCTTTTACTTGTTTCACTCATTGCAGCAATGCTGGAGCACAACCTTCAAAAGTTTTAGTCGACGAAATCGAACCCAGAACTAATTCTATAAAAGCCTAGCACTTATTAAATCGGTTTCATTTGCCAAATCGCTAAGTACGGGGACGCAAACACACCAGCATTGGTTGTCAAGCGATGGTGGGGTGAGGGAAAAACACAGTCGCACATCCACACACATAATATATATATATATTATATACAACTTATCGTTTGCCCTCATTTATAAGTTGTTTATAAATTTAACATTTAAAGTTATTTTTTAATATTCTGGGCATTGATAAATTTTTTTTTTCGAAAAAATTTTATCCTACATTAAATATATATATGTATATATATATATATATATATATATATATATACAATGGGCATTCTTCAGTTTCCGTCTACCAAATCCACTCACAAGGCTTTGGTCGGCCCGAGGCTATAATTGCCACGCAGGGGAACTGAACCCGGAACCATGTGCTTGGGGAGCAAGCTTCTTACTACGCAACCACATAGGTCATATCACGTAGCCGTGTTCTTATATTGTCCATTCAGAAGACATTCCACTTGTCTCACGTTATTGTTTATATTGTTGAGGATCATCTGTACCCATGTCTCCATTTACGGCTCAAAGTGTTAGGGAAGCTTGAGTGGCCTGAGGCGGGACTCAAAAGCTGTTTGGACTGAGCTGAAATCGCTACCTCTACCACTACATTTACGTAGCACATACGTCAGTATGTGCACGCGCGCATGTGTGTGTGCATGTGTGTGTGTGTATGTGTGTGCGTGTGTGTGTGCATAAATTTATATATTAGTATATACATATACACATAAACTTACATGCTCATATATAGACAGGCTTAACTCAGTGAATTTCGCTTTGATTATTCCTAATTCTATATTTTCTCGTTTTTCTCACCATGCCATATTCTGAAAAAAGGAAAATGTTCGAAACGTCATCTTCAATTTTTTTTTCTGTTTCTTGGGTATGAAACTCATAATTTTGATCGGGAACTTATCCTGTTGGTGTTGTTCTAGGTTTTCTTGTTCTTACATTAACTTTATTCAAATGCTTATACGTGCATAAGCCATACATACTCACACATGTATAGACGCATACAGCGATATGTCTAAATACGCACAAACATAAATACATAAGTACATACATAATTATTCTTTTCTTTCACAAACAGTCACATCAAGTTATATGCTTCCATGCATGCATACACACATACATGCATATATATACATACATACGTGTATGCATACATACATACATACATACAAATACTTGAAAACATGCGCATGAACATATGTACTTCCATATGTACTTACGCATACATGTATACATATATACATGTGTGAGCACTTAGATACTAGAAACATACATTCATGCATGCGTACATACATTGTACGAACATGCATAGTACGTACATCTATACGTGCATATATGCATGTCTTTAGATACATTCATACCTACATGCATATGTAGATATGTACACACACACACACACACAACACACACACAACACACATATATATATATATACGCACGCAAACACACATGTACTAACATACATAGACATACTTAAAGAAAATGGCAGCTAAAAACACGTATGTATGTAAGTAAGTAGATAGTAGGTAAAATAAGTCGGTAAGTAAGTAGTTTGGGTGGTGGTTAGTAGCTAGCTAGGTGGTACTGTAGGTAGAAGGATACTAGAGTAGTAAAGTGGTGATGTAGTTGTGGCGTATATAGGTATATAGATACATTATTTATAGATATGAATATAGGATTCAAAACAACTTAAAATAATTCTCTTGAAAAGAGACTTCTGAAATATGCTGGAATCAGAGCTGAAATCAATAATTTTTCCTATCGAATTTAATCTTGTGATGATAGCCAATTAGAAAAAAATTTCATTTCCCGACAGATATATATGACCTGCTTGCAGGAATAATGAAAAAAAAAATGAAAAAAAGAAAGAAAAACAAAGAAAAATAAATAAATAAACGAATAAAATAAATGGCATGGACCAATTTCCCTCCTACTTAGTTACTTCGTCTTACTAATTCACTTGTCTAGGCCGTCTATCTATCTACCTATCTATCTATCTATCTATCTATCTATCTATCTATCTATCTATCTATCTATCTATCTATCTATCTATCTATCTATCTATCTATCTATCTATCTATCTATCTATCTATCTATCTATCCGTTTCTCTGTCTGTCCGCTGTCTGTCTTACTGTCTATCTCATACAGATTGCTTTTATAAATTCTCATCCTCTCTCATACACACATACATGCATGCACACAAACATACATACACGTACGCACTCACATACATGTTTGTGCTTTCGTGTGTATACAAGTATGTGTGTGTGTGTGTATGTGTGTGTGTGTGTCCACTTAACTTCGCACATATACGCATCTGATTCAAGAAATATGTCTGTACACACATGTGAAGGCGAATGACCTAGTGGTAAGGGTGCTGGGACCCTCATCATAAGGTTGTGTGTTCAATTCCTGGATCAGGCTGCGAATTGTATCCTTGAGCAAAGCATGTTATCTCGTTTTGCTCCGGTCTTCTTATTTGTCAGAGAGTACTAGTCGCGTGCTGTTGCAGGTTCGCTCCCTCCAGCAGCCGCATCCTTGACATTTCGCCGCTGGCTCAAGGGTGGGGATTCGCTGCGCTGTTGCAACTGTATATTATATAAGAGTTACCCTAAAACAATTACCGAAAACTTGCTACAAACTGCAATGTCATGCTCCCTTAAGAATGATGGTTATACGTACATGTATGTGTAAGAAAATGTGTGTACGTATATAAACACATTATATATATATATATATATATATATATATATATACATGCATGACTGTATGCTTTTGAATACATGGATCTATATGTATGCGTGTGTGTTTAGGAGTAGTTACACATGCGTATGTTTAATGTGCACATCAGAAGCTACGTATACAAACAGCTTTTATTTTAATTAGGTATTATTAAATATAATATATTTAAAAGCATATTAAAAATAATAATGGTCTGGTTTCAATACAACTATGCTCCAGCTGGCCTGGAAATAAACTTCAATTGACTTATGTCTCCTCTTGTTGTCTCTCTATCCCTCTCTTTCTCTTTCTCTCTCACTCTTTCTCTCTCTCTCACTCTCACTCTCTCTTCCTATATCTCAATGAGCTCAACGACTGATTGGCCAAGCCTTTATGCTAAGTTCAGTAGGACTTTGTAAAGACTCTTGAATGGTAAGCAGCAGAGTAGATGCATATAAGACTTGAACTCATCCCTGATATTCTGTTGCGCCCGTTACTCTGATTAACACATCTATCTGCTATTGACGGACTTCGCATACGCGAGTAAAAAAAATCAAAATTAATACTAATTGAGTCAACGAGCGAGACCAAGAGCAAGCAACCCCTTCCCAAATCACATTCTACTGTCTTTATAAAATTAAATGACACTTTGCAGCATTTGCAGATTAAATTGACCATACCTCTAAACTAATGATACATCTATGTGGCTATTCAAGGAGTTAGAAATAGCAACCAAACGCTATTTCCGAGCAGTTAGAAATAGCAACCAAATTAAGACACCGAGTTGGCAGAATCGTTAGCACACCGGGCGAAATGCTTAGCGGTATTTCGTCTGCTGCTACGTTCTGAGTCCAAATTCCGCCGAGGTCGACTTTGCCTTTCATCCTTTCGGGGTCGATAAATTAAGTACCAGTTACGCACTGGGGTCGATGTAAAATCGACTTAATCCGTTTGTCTGTCCTTGTTCGTCCCCTCTGTGTTTAGCCCCTTGTGTGCAATAAAGAAATAAGAAATAGCAACCAAAGTACCCACTTTCTATTGTATCTTCTACATTCTCTACCAGTGTCGTTTTCAATATTTGTTTAATGTATTGTGTTTAATAACACAGGGTTGAAATGAACTGTTTACAATACATAAACGCAGGTATACGCAGCAGCTTTGAAGAAAGGTGTGGTAGTCTCAACTAGAGCAACCTTGGGTATAGCCCTGTTGAAACTAGATTAACTTAAAGCTAAAGAAAGGCAACAAAACGATTGGTTATTATGAATATATTTTCTGGTTTCTGAAAGGAAAAGTTAGTCAACAGCCAAAAATTGAGGGAAACTAAAAGAGAAACCGAAACATGATCGTTCCCAAGATCTTCGATTTAGAACTGGAAGAAGAAGAAGAAAAGGACAAAAGAAATAAAAAGAAAAGAAAGCTGATTACAATAAACGCAGGCAGACCCAGTGAGGAAGTATTGGTATGCTAGATGAATATGCTAAAAATAGTAACCAAATATCTCTCAAACCACATCACACGACCTAAGAAAAAGGAAAACATATTCGATTATGGAAACCCGAGAAAACTCTAAAAAGACGTTATTGTCATGGTTGGATTGTCTTTCAGATTATGTCTGCTCGATCTGAATCTATGATGGCTAAAACAACGAGAATGGCAACAGGTCTCATACAGTAATACACTGAATAAACAAAATGATCGAGGAACAAACTCTGTGAGTTGTTGTCTGCAGGATCAGGCCTGACCTAGGGTTAAATAACAACAGCAACAACAAAAATAACAAACAGAGAGAAGAAATACGAACTTTGTGGTCATGGAAGGAAGGTCTTGCTTACTTATGTCTTCTGAAGAAAAACTGACCTGCGGATGAAGAAGAACTGTTATCAGGAAACAAGATGTACAAAGACCATGGGTGATTTGACAGATGGAGAATATGGATGGAAATTCATAGAAAACAATATATATGTATATAGATTGATGCAGACGCGCGTGTGCATGCATATCTTAATTTGGTCCAACAAGTCTCTTCCTAATCTGAGTTTCCCCTGAAGACCCTGTGTACCCACATAAGAAATTCAGACTAGAAAGGGACCAACTCAAATCAAAATAGAATATATTATTAATCCCAATTATGATATTGACTTCACTTGTTTCCTATAGTGAAGATTAAACGGGTATGTGTATGTGTGTGTGTGTGAGCATGTGTATGTGTTATGTGTGTGAGTGTACAGAAATAGGCAGATAGAAAAATATAAGGAGTGGTTGTGTGGTAAGTAGCTTGCTAACCACCACATGGTTCCGGTTCAGTCCCACTGTGGCATCTTGGGCAAGAGTCTTCTGCATAGCCCCGGGCCGACCAATGCCTTGTGAGTGGATTGGTAGACGGAAACTGAAAGAAGCTGTCGTATATATGTATATGTATATATATGTATGTGTGTTTGTGTGTCAGTGTTTGTCCCAAGCATTGCTTGACAACCGATGTGGTGTGTTTACGTCCCCGTCACCTAGCGGTTCGGCAAAAGAGACCGATAGAATAAGTACTGGGCTTACAAAGAATAAGTCCCGGGGTCGATTTGCTCGACTAAAGGCGGTGCTCCGGCATGGCCGCAGTCAAATGACTGAAACAAGTAAAAGAGTAAAAGAGAGATATGTATACTTCAATGGATAAAAACGTGTAGTTGAACATATGGAGATGGGTATGTCAGCGTAAGGCTTTTCGAAAAAATGTTTCAAAAGTGAAAAATAGAACCACGGTACCAACGAAAAGTATATCAACCTACGTGCATATGGTGCCTGCTTTACTAATACATGCCTTATCTTATACATTATAATATCTTTGGCGTCTCTCCTCCTCTTCCAAGTGAAATACTCACAGACGTATGCATGTATATACGTATGTATGGGTGTATGTATGTATGTATGTATGTATGTATGTATGTATGTATGTATGAATGTATATGTGTGTGTGTATGTATGTATGTATGTGTGTGTATGCATGTATGTATGTGTGTATGTATGTATGTATGTATGTACGTATACACTTGCGCACACTATATATCATATCTGTCCATATATATATATATATATATATATATATATATATATATATATATACAGAAATAAGAATATATATTTTATCAAATAAGTTTATAATTTTATACACATGTATCTGCACGCTTAGACACCCACACATATTTGTAAGTATATACATACGCGTGCGTGCATGTGTGTGTCTGTGTAATACACACACACACACAGATAATATTCTCAGATACATGTGTACATATGTATGTATATATGTGTATACGCATACCTATACCATATATGTGCGTACGCATGAACGTATGTACGTATAAATGTACATACGTATGTATGTATGTATGTATGTATGTATGTATGTATGTATGTATGTATGTATGTATCTGTGTATGCATGTATGTATGTATGTACGCATGTACGTATGTATGTATGTATGTGTGTATGTATGTATGTAATCGCCTACACCTGTATGTGCTTCTTCGTTAAGATTCGTTAATTTAAGTTAGTGTATATTTGAAAACGTAAACATTTATGCGTGTATAGCCGTGTTCCGTGATAAAAATATTTAGAAATATTCTAACGATTATACATTGTTGTATATTTGTGATTATGTGCGTGTATGTATGTATGCATGTATGTCTGTCTGTTTGTCAGTATGTATATATGTATGCAAGTGTGTATGTATGTACAATCATACATACATATATATTTATTCATATAAGTGTGACGAATTTCTATATTTAAATGTATGTATGTATGTATCTATCTATATCTTTATCTCTCTCTCTCTCTATATATATATATATAGATTGATAGATAGATAGATAGATAGATACAAAAATGTAAAAACAGATATATGTATATGCACATGAACGCACGTACACAAAAACACACGTGTATATGCATATACATATATATATATATACATACACACACCACAAACATACATACATACATATACATATACATACATATACATATATACATACACACACATATACATTATATATATATATATATATATATACATACATATATATATGAGTATATTTCTACATGAATTTCGCTATAAGTTTTCATATATGTATTTAGGCGTCTCGATATTCGGTTTGACAGGTGTATTGATTTCTATGAAGTAAATCAATTCACACGCGTCTATACATGAAGGCTTAAGATTCATACATTATGACACGCATACACATAAAAGTCTACATACATCAATATACATATATATATATATATATATACACTCATATACAAATATATGTTTACTCAAATACACTTGCACCACTCACGCACGTTTATATATGAACAAATTGAACAAATATACAAATGTATGTTGACAAGTATATATAAATATGAATATATATATATATTATATATATATATATATATATTATAGTATTATATATAATATATATATATATATATACATACATATATATATCTGTGTGTGTATGTCTATAAGATAGATAGAGATAGAGAGACAGACAGACAGATAGGTATAGATATATATATGTGCGTGCATGCATACTATGTATATCCATATTGATGTATATTTATATATGATATATGTGTATACAAAAACAAGTATGTATTTGTATATCCACTCGCATATGCATATATTTATTGGTGTGTGTGTGTGTGTGTGTGTGTGTGTGTGTGTGTGTATGTGTGTGTGTGTGTGTGTGTGGTGTATGTGTGCGTGCGTGCGTATGAGTGTGTGTGAGAGTATTTGTATCCGTGTTTGCGTGAGTCGTAGAATATGCCTCTTCGCCCATTTTAATATTGTGAGTAGAGGCTTTGACGTTGTTTTGTATATTTCAAAGGCGCGCACTTGTTTGTATGTATATAGGGTGACACAGACACTTTGTATTTATAGCAGTATATCTCTATATATATTTGTTGGTGTGTTGTGTTGTGTTGTGTATGTAAGTGTGCGTTTTTTGTGTGTATGCATATGCGTAAATACAGAAATAAGTGCAAGAACATAACATACGTGCTTTTGCCACCTTTCTTTCCATATATATATGTGTGTGCGTATATGAATTAATATATATGTAATACATGTGTGTCCGTATGCATCGATTTATCATGTATTATATATATATATATTATATATATATATTATATATATATATATATATATATATATATATGTACGTATATATTATATATACATATATATATATATATTATATATATATTTTTTATATATATATATACACATATACATATTATACATATATATATATATATATATACATACATTATACATACATATATTTACATACATACATACACACACACATACATGAATTTGTTGTTATGTATCTAAGACATGAGCATATATGTTTGTGTGTGATGTGTATGGATGTAAGAAAGCATCAATATATAAGCATATATTTCCTTCGTGTGTGTGTGTGTATGTGTGTGTGTGTTTGTCTGCTTCTTTATATTTAGGTTACTGTTTCGCAGTGCAGTTTCGTGAGTGTGTATATGTGTTACTGAAGTTGTATGTCTATATGTGCACACTTTTGTGCATGCATATCATTTCTCTGCACAGTTGTACAAGTATACTGTGTATGCGTCAGAACACTTGTTTTCATATATGCGTATCTTTCTGTGCTTATGTGTATATACGTGCATACACTCCCCATCCTACACGTGTGTGTATATATATACATATATATATATACATGCACATACACACACACACACACACACATATATATATATATAGGCGCATTTACATATGCTCACTTACATATACATATATATCTATACACGTGACATGTAAAGATGTACACACACATATGAGAAAAGAAAGAAAGAGAATTACATACATAGGTGCTTCTGGTTCTGAGTAATTATGTATGCACGAGTGTATATGTGTATATGAATTCATAATCGTATATGTGTGTGTAATTAATTATATATATCTATGTACGCAAATGTCTATGTATACCAGTGTGTTTGAGTGCGTAGGTGTATTTTTCTTTTTTGCAAGATTGCTAGAATGAGATACATTCCGACATTATTAGCTTTATAGCTCCGATCTCACGATGGCTGTTTCAATTGTTGGAGAACACTTAGTGAAAAGGTCAGACTTTAAGAGAAATAAATGAAGTCTAAAACTCAGAGTTTTACTGAAATAATTAGATATATTGATTTCTTTATAGCTATTTTGGGTGAATTCCTTGGCGAAATTTAGAACCTACTTTTGCAGACTAGGATGTATTGACTTGATGGAAACTTTCGAATGATGATACGCTGGAGATAGATCTTCACAACACATCACATACTAGAGTTGCACAAAATAAATGGAAATTATATTATTTAATATGTTGTTCGTCCGCTTTTGGCATCAATCAGAGCATTAATATGTCGAAGAATTAACTCGTATAGGTTCTAACTAGTTATTAGAGGAATTTTGAGCCATTTTCCAAGTAAAACCTGCTGTAGCTTTTGCATCGACGATGGGTGGATGGAAGTGGTACCTCACTGGCTGTTCCAAAATATGTCGGAAATGTTCGATTTTAGTGCGATCTGGCGATTGTGAGGGCCAATTCAAGTGATATACTTTACTTTTGGGCTCTTCGTATGAATCGTCGCGTTAACATCCTGGAAATCTGTGTATCCATAAAGGAGCAATAGGATGGTACGAACATTTCTTTGAATACTTTAGGAGAAGTACACGAATGACTGTGCATTTAAAATGTTCACTTCGTACCTTGAACAAGTTTCTTCTTCTATAATTCCGGACCGACCAATGCCTTCTGAAGGAATTTATCTGATGAAAGCTGTATCGAAGATTGTCGTTGTCATACATATGGGATATATATATATATTCCTTTATTCCTTTATTTGTTTCAGTCATTTGACTACGACCATACTGGAGCACCGCCTTTAGTCGAACAAATTGCCCCCAGGACTTATTCTTTGTAAGCGTAGCACTTATTCTATCGGTCTCTTCTGCCTAACCGCTAAATTACGTGGACTTAACACACCAACATCGGTTGTCAAGCGATGGTGGGGGACAGACAGAGACACACAAACACACAGACACATATATACATATATTTATATGCATACATGTATATATATATATATATATATAACAAAATGAAGTTATATATATATATATATATATGTATGTATATATGTATGTATATTTGTGCGTGTGTATGTGTATAAGTATTTGACAGCCAGTGTCGGATTGGTCACGTCTCCGTAATCTAGTCGTTCGTCAAAAAACGATAGCATAAGAGCCACATTTATTGCCAATAACCTTTTACAAGGCGTACCTCATAACTGATGAAATTGCTGCGGACAAACAATTATCTGTAGGAATTTTGAATATGCCTGCTACTTATTGTAATGTGCCTTAAGTATTCAAAGTAAAATGTAGGAGGTGAGGTTTGAATTCAGAAATGATTGCGATTATGAAAGTATATAACTACAATTATTGAAAACGTTTCATCTATTCCAAAGATCTTCCTAATGATGCTGTGTAAACTGATGACTTTCACATTGAGAAAACACCTTAGATTTATGAAAAATAAAAAGGTTGGGAAATAATCAACCCTTCCTTGGAGTTATTACGCCCAAAACAGTTTGGCCGCAAAAGGTAATTTTTAAAAAAGTAATCTACATTGTGCGAGACAACATGAAAACAGAAATTAAGATTAAAAGCAAACTTTTTTCATAATTGCTAATTATACAAAAAAGCAACTGTTTTCATAATCGCTAGTTTCAGTCAGAGTTGAACTCGGAATGAAACTAGCAGCCATGACTGAAGAGAAAGAATTTTGTCGATTCAGTAACGATAAGTCTCTGCTATAATTAAAAAGAGAAACGGGATTCACTAACAAAGCAGTGTTGTATAGTTTTGGCAGAAATTCTGAGAGATTCTTACAGACAACATAGTTACTTACAGTTCATGAAAATTTAAATCCAACCTGATAGGGATAATATCATTAATCACTTACTAAACACTGTAAAGTAGTTGATATAAATACCTATTTCTTTACTACCCACAAGGAGCAAAACACAGAAGGGACAAACCAGGACAGACAAACGGATTAAGTCTATTACATCAATCCCCGTGCGTAACTTGTACTTATTTAATCGACCCCGAAAGGATGAAAGGCAAAGTCGACCTCGGCGAAATTTGAACTCAGAACGTAACAGCAGACGAAAAACCGCTAAGCATTTCGCCCGGCGTGCTAAGTAGTTGATATAAATAGCACCACACAAAAGATATCACCACACTCAAACATCGAATGTACTCACCTTGAAGCAATTGTACGTTAATCCGTGGGCAAATCCTTACAGATATTGAAAATAACACCTCGGTATGAAAAAAAAAGTATCTGCATGAAAGTACCTTTAGCTGTTACTGGAATACTTGATGTTGTTTAATCCCAGGTTAGCTTTGACCTGGG
>NC_043005.1:104883876-104906376 GCF_006345805.1 Octopus sinensis | reverse complement strand
AAAGACAAAGTCGACCTCGTCGGAATTTGAGCTCAGAAAAGAAAGACGGACTAAATGTTGCAAAACACTTTTGTTCGGCGTGCTAACGTTTCTGAGCTCGCTGTCTTTTTGTTTTGTTATTAATTTGCAGTATCTTAGGTAATTTCATATCATCAAGAACACCATTTAAATGTGTGGATGTGCGTATGTGTATACAAATACACACACATATACATACACACATATATGTATACATATGCATGCAGGCATATACACTTATATACATACATACATACATTGTCATCTGGAAACTTTGCTCGTTGCTCCCAGTTCCACATATTCGTTCTTCGGACACCAGTCAATGGAGAAATATGTATATCGAGAAATATGTATATCCTCTTGCATAAAAGCACCGGAAATGTGTGAATATAGTGCTGGGTTCTGATTGGATGCTGGGGTGGAAAAGTGTCATATTCTTGTAATCTGCATAGGAGTATTCGGGTGCATATATTGCTGCCGTTTTGCGAAAGTGCTTACGAGCATTTAAAAACTGTTTTTATCTGATAAAATATATGTGTTATAAAAATAAGTAATAAAAAATTATAAATTTATAAGAATATAAATTCATAGATTTTTGTGGCATTTGACCTTTTGTCACATATCCTTATAAATTTTAACATTTTTATTACATATATTTTACATCAGATAAAGATTTTTTGAATGTCCATATGTTCTCTAACAAATAAAAAAAAAAAGGGAAAACAGAACAAAAAAAAAGCAGAAAAATATTATACACTTAGTCACCGAAACGCCAACATGCAAAATTGAAGAATATACCCTCTTTCCACCCCAGATGCCAATCAGGACCTAAATTTAAATTGTTAGATTGAAAGATGTTTGTGGTTTTATACACACACACACACACATACCACACACACACACACACACACACACACACACACACACACACACACATATATATATATATATAGCAGGATATCATATATCCTTTCTTTATCTTTAACTTGTTTTAGTCAAAGGCTAGTGGCCATGCTGGGGCACCTCAGAGGTTTTAGTCGAACAAATCAACCCTAGTACTTATTTGAAAGTCTGATACATATTCTTTCCGTCAATTTGGCCGAACTGCTAGGTTACGAGGACGTAAACAAAGCAACGCCACTTGTCAAGCGACGGACTAGGAAAAAACATAAGCACAAAGATACACGCGCGCGAACACACACACACGCATGCATATACACTCACACACACACACATATATATATATACAACGGGATTCCGTACAGTTTCGTCTTCTCAATTCACTCACAAATCATTGGTTGCCCGAGGTTTACAACAGATTAGACTTGCCCAAGGTACAGCACACCGGTTGTACACACATAATTATTTACTGCCGTTCAATGATCAGAAGCATGAAACTCGGAGAAACAGTTGGTGGAGGTTTCAATTTACATTAAGTAAAACAACACTCAATAATATACATTTGTTTCTCTCCATATATATACATGTGTGCATATACACGCGTATATATATATATATATATATTCTTTTATTCTTTTACTTGTTACAGGGGCACCGCCCTTAGTCGAAAAAATATATCCTGGGACTTATTCTTTGTATGCCTAGTACTTATTCAATCGGTCTCTTTTGCCAAACCGCTAAGTTACAGGGGTGTAAACACATCAACGTCGGTTGACAACTGATAGTAGTGGGACAAACACAGACACACATATATGCATGCATACATACATACATACATACATACATACACATGTATTCTTTTATTCTTTTATTTGTTTCAGTCATTTTGACTGCGGCCATGCTGGAGCACCGCCTTTAGTCGAACAAATTGACCCCAAGACTTATTCTTTGTAAGCATAGTACTTAACCTATCGGTCACTCTGCCGAACCGCTAAGTTACGGGAAAGTAAACACACAAACGTCGGTTATCAAGTGATGGTGGGGACAACAATGTATGCATTTGTAATGTAGCGTATGTACCTGTTTAAATGTGTGTAAGAGAGTGAGAGAGAGGAATATATATATATGTACATCTATATATATTAATATATATATATATGTATATATAAATAAAAACTTACTTGGAGAAGAGAAACGACGCGTGCGTTCGATCATATAATAACAATATAATAAAAATAATATATTTTATTTATTTATTATATTGTTATTATATGACCGAACGCACGCGTCGCTTCTCTTCTCCAAGTAAGTTTTTATTTGAATAATCATGACGCGCACTCTTACTCTTTACTTGACTTTCCTCCCTGCCTGTCTGTCTTCCTCTCTACTTGTCTCTCTCCTTCTTATTTTTCACCCTTTCTGGTTTCTTCCCCCTCTCTCTCTCTCTCTCCTCCTCCTCCTCTCTCTGGCTTTGACCAGAGCGCTACTAAAAACTTTCTTTCAGCTCCGTGCCTTCAACATGCATAGATCGACTTCCCTGTCTTTCGCAAACCGATTTTTCACATGTGTTCTAACTAATTTTTCCACCGTCTACTATTTTTTCTTCATTTGTATTGCTTTTACGTCCTGTTCTTGTCACTTGTTTTACCCTTCTGCAAAAGAAATTTATTTAATTCCTTTTGCAGGAAGGACTTCTTTGGCCAGGCCGTGTTCTGCCCTTACCTTCGAAACATGCATTGAGTCGAACCAGGGGCAGCTGATGAAGGGGAATTTTCCTGGTATTGTTTGTCCTGTACTCTGTTTTTTCGTTGATAAAAAAAGTCCGTTTCCTTGTTTGATTTTATGTGTTCGTTTCACGTTGTGTTCTACGTTTATTTGTGGTGTCCTATACTCATATATATATATATATATATATATATATATATGCTTGTATATATACATGTAGATGTAAGTACGTACATATATGTATGTATATACCCATATATTTTATTTATTATATTGTTATTATATGTATATATATATATATATATATATATACACACACATTAGATAGATAGACAGACAGACAGATACATAGATGGATAGATAGATAGATAGATAGATAGATAGATAGATAGATAGATAGATAGATAGATAGATAGATAGATAGATAGATAGATAGTGAATGCATTGGGGCTAACGAGTGCAAGAAGCGAAGTGTTCAATACACGCTTGTCATCGGTTATATGAATGTAAAGGCAACTAAGTGTTTAAGTTCCAACCCGTGTTTGGCGCAGTTGCGTAGTGGATGGATGTCAAGCAACGCTGGTAATCAACGAACTCTACTGTAGTTCCTTGTTTTATCGTTTATTTTCTTTCTTTCTCTTTTAGTACATTAGCTATATTTTTTCGTAGTCAAGATGATTTTAGTCCTGTGTTGAATTAAGGAATTTGATCAGCGTTAATATCAAGATTTATATTTATTCGATTAGGTTGAATGCAATGCCATACAACAGTATAGTTGTGAAGTTTGGTTGGTCAATTGAGAACCTCTTTTAACATTTTGTCACTCCGAAAATACTAGTCAAATAAAGTGATTCTTCATATCTCTGGAATTTACTATAAACAGCAATCAGTCGCCGAAACCCAAATAGTTTGAATATATCCGTTTATTTTCGAGTTCATCTTTCAAAAGCATCATCATCTAAAGATGTTTGTATAGTTATTTATGTTTCTATCTATCGATCACTTCTGCTTATCATTCTATCTATCTGTACACACACATTTATATATATATATATATAATATATATATATATTATATATATATATATACACACACACACATGCAAAGTATAGGGATTTAGTTCACAGGTGTATATATATATATATATATATATATATATATATATAATATATATATATATGTATATATCTTTGAAACTATCTCTTTATCTATCTGTCTCTCTGTCTGCCTCTCTATGTGTATGGTTTTCTTTATTTCTTTTATTTATTTCGAGAGAGAGAGAGAGAGAGAGAGAGAGTGAGAGAGAGAGAGAGAGAGAGAGGGAGGGAGAGAACGAAAATATGTTTGAAGCATTGCAAATTTGTATTTGAATCAAGAAAGCTACGAAAGTGCCAAATTTGCATTGTAGAGGTTTCTTTTATTCACACAAACGCTCACATACACATATACGCACATGTGTATGTATGCATACACACACACACACACACACACACATATATATATCCACATACACACACCCAGACACACACACGCACACACACGCACACAGACACACACGCACACAGACACACACACGCACACAGGTATCAGTATTTACAAGTATATAGATATATAGATTTATAAACATATACTGAACTCATAAATGCAATTAGCGTTCAATTAAAGATCTTAAAATTTTCTTATCTAATAAATTGCCAAAATTATCTGCTTATATTTCTTATTGATTTCATTTTAGTAGGAACAAGGCCAATGTGTTCAAGGAAACCGATAAAACTGATTTAATCAACTCCTATTGTTTTCGTTGTATATGGCCTTTCTATGAAGAAACTTCAATATGACTTTGCCAGTATTTGAACTCAAAATGCAAAGATCAAATTATTAACTAAATAGTAATTAGGTGTGCAAAAGTAAACACATTTAACGCAAATACCTATTTCTTTACTACCCACAAGGGGCTAAACACAGAGAAGACAAACAAGGACAGACAAACAGATTAAGTCGATTACATCGACCCCAGTGCGTAACTGGTACTTAATTTATCGACCTCAAAAGGATGAAAGGCAAAGTCGACCTCGGCGGAATTTGAACTCAGAACGTAACGGCAGACGAAATACGGCTACGCATTTCGCCCGGCGTGCTAACGTTTCTGCTAGCTCGCCGCCCTATTTAACGCAAATACCATTGAAATACTACATAGAAATGAATATTCGGTGCCTGAAAAGACGACATTAGCCAAGGACTAATGTTATTTCTGTGTCCTGGCAGGTACAGGAGACAACGCTGAGGATGTTCCTTTCAGTTCTGACCTCATTAGGGAAACCTTACCTCCATCATATTTAATTCCTAAATACATTGAATTTGGAATTCTACTATCATATCCAGCTCTTTCCGCTTCTTCATCTATTGAGTCTATAAAAGGATTTCATTTTAAAATGAAATAACATTACTATGGTATGTATGTTTCTAATCGCTCTGTCGTGGCGTGTATGCCCCGTCTGATGTTCCCTCTCTCTCATTTGGTTTACCACTAGGTCCCATTTGAACCAACACGCATCTTCATTTAGTTTAACGATATAGTTGCAACCTCCACAATACCCATTCCTATGAAGACGATACCAGGCTTCGTTACTCTTTAACCTTTCACAAACACAGGTAGTTTTATGATTATTGTATCCTTGCGCGCGTACACACACACATAGATATTAATAATAATAGTATCTTATACGCTTAAAGCTTGTAAGTGATCACCATGCATTGACTAAGGTAAATAGCCTAATAAACACACACACACACGTGTGTGTCCCAATTATATGTGTCCATTAGTTCTGTAGTTTCTTGAGGCATACTGTTATTATTTCTATATGTCATTGATTATTCGACGCGTCGAATTTTGTGAGAGAATGCTGGTAGAAGCCAGAGATTTCCTGATCGACTCACTTTCTCTGACGAAGCAGCCTTCTATGTTTCCTGCCACATCAAACGCCATAACTGCTTCTGTTACTCAGAAGATGATTCTGAAGGGGTTTGGGAAAAGCACGTCAATTCACCTTCTCTTGTCATTTGGGCGGCGATATCGTCTTCAGGAATTTGTGCATTCCATATTCAACGAGAGACGATGAATGGTGATCGTTACCCGACGTTGTGTGGAAACATCATCTGGCCATAATTTTGATGCCGTCATTCCATAATCTTTGTGCAAAATGGAGCACCTCATTATGACAAACGTGTAAGAAACTTCCTCGATCAGCACCTACGAAATCGTTGGATTTTCAAAAACTCAAGTTGGGGACTAATTTAATGTTGGCTCTATCTCTGTGTGTATATATATTATATATATATATATATATATATATATATATATATATATAGTTTTATTTATATATATATTATATAGTTTTATTTATATACATACATACATGTGTACTGGTGGGGGAGGTAGGTGATGGGAGTAGAGGAAGGAATGGTAGTAATATGGGAATGGAGGTGTGTGTGTGATGGTGCTGGATTTATTTGCTGCTTCTTCTACAGATATAAAGAATGGTCACTCATTCAGCAGATTTAAGGATGGTTGTACAATTCTTTGTTCTGTTTCATTCAAGACGTGACTCTTCTCAATAAACTCTGAGCCAAAGAGGTGGTCAGCTGCGATACAGTCGGATTTGTTGACCGGATTGACCAATATTACCCTCTTATGATGATTTTTGCACTCTTTCTCTTATATCATCTTAAACATTGGTATACTCTTTACTCTTTCACTTGTTTCAGTAATTTGACTGCGGCCATGCTGGAGCACCGCCTTTTAATCGAGCAACTCGACCCCGGGACTTACTCTTTTGTAAGCCCAGTACCTATTCCATCGGTCTCCCCTGCCGAACCGCTAAGTAACGGGGACACAAACACACCAGCATCAGTTGTCAAGCAACGCCAGGGGGACAAACACAGACACACAAACACACACACGCATATATATATAAATATACATATATACGACGGGCTTCTTTCAGTTTCCGTCTACCAAATCCACTCACAAGGCTTTGGTCGGCCCGAGGCTATAGTAGAAGACACTTGCCCAAGGTGCCACGCAGTGGGACTGAACCCGGAACCATGTGGCTGGTAAACAAGCTACTTACCACACACCCACTCCTGTGTCTATGTTCGTTTATTAGTTGGGATTCCTTCACTGTTTTATAATTTGTTACTTTGTTTCAAAATATCTTTTTCAAATTCCATGAATGATATTTTGTTCCTTTTCCTTTGCTTACATGATATAACGCTCTCAGAGTGTCTATTTATCACCTTTTCTCTAGATGTGATTATTTCCAGGGTTTCTTCAAAACATGTTGCACACCCGCGAAGATCCGTTATATGGCGCATTCTATTTTAGTCTCCAGACGAGGTTCAACAGAGCCGTGGACTGTCTTTCATTTATATTGGAAAGCGACGAGAGATGGTTTTACAGTCGATTTTTCATGGTATCTGCGATACTAACAATGCACATATATTTCTGCGCATTTGCCTTCATCTCACATTTGTACACTACATTCCTTATCCCACAGATTTTGTTGAAACTGCATTCGTCTTTACGTTTGTTACCACCTTTTAGTCGAACAGATCGACCCCAGGACTTATTCTTTGTAAGCCTAGTACTTATTCTATCGGTTTCTTTTAACCGAACCTCTAAGTTACGGGAACGTAAACACACCAGTATCGGTTGTCAAGCGATGTTAGGAAGAACAAACACTGACACACAACCACACAGAAACACACACACACACATACACACACACACACACGCACACACACACACACATACACACACAACACACACACACACACACAATATATATATATATATATATATAACGGGAAGCTTTATGAAAATAAACAAAAGACGAAGGCAGGTGGAAAACAAACGAACAATTGTATTAGTATGGCGCTCAGGAAATATAAATAAAACAAGTCTTTAACGTTTCGAGCCTACGCTCTTCAACAGAAAGATACACAGAGAGAGAAAAACACAGAAAGAAGGAGAGAAAAAAAATGCGTGCAGTAGCTAACGAATCAACATGGCGATATATATATTATATATATTATATATATTACACTAATATATACGACGGGCTTCTTTCAGTTTCCGGTCTACCAACCCCACTCACAAGGCTTTGGTTGGCCCGAGGCTATAGTAGAAATACTTACTTCCCAAGGTGCCACGCAGTGGGACTGAACCTGGAACCATGTGGTTGGTAAGCAGCTACTTACCACACAACCTCTTATTTCTTTTTTTTTTTCCTAAAATTTTCGTTGCATTTGCAGCCTTTTCAATAGTCTTGAAAAGGTTGCAAAACTATAACCTCGAGCCGACCAAAGCCTTGTGAGTGGATTTGGAAAACGGAAACCGAAAGAAGCAGAGTCCATCGTATATATATATCATAATATATATATTATATTATATATATAATATATATATATATATATATATATATACATAATAATGAAGGGTGAAATAATTAATTTGGAAAATTTATCAATTACACCAAGTAGTCTTCGGCATGTAAAAGCCTCATTCGAGGAAAATTTAAGTAATACTAAGCAATAAGGGTTTAGCAACGAGTTGCCTTACCACATACCGAATTTATAAATAGCAGTCAAAGGGTTATAGCTATTTCTTCTACTAAAAAGGGAGATCTCAGTAAAAATTGATAATTTTTCCAAATTAATTAATTTCACCCTTCATTATTACGGATAACCATATTTTATCTCAGTAGATGACCACAGCATCTTGTTTTGGCTACACGCGGGTGGGAAGGGGCTGTTGACACAATCGTTTCATTCACAAATTGAATTCGGTGATACCAGTTGCGGATTCTAGCTCGCTCTGATGCTGAGTTGAGTTGGTGCCTTCTGGTATCTCAAAATTCAATATATAATCATTTATGATTATAGTATTCTACGCTGAAGAGAAAAGAAGTTTCGGTAAGATAGAATTATTTAATATTTAATATTTAATTCTTATATGCTTTCCTAAAAACTTGATTTCGAAACGTACGTCCGTGGATAACTAAAAAAATGTATGATAGATTGCAGTCATTCATTCTCTCTTACCTGTTTGTGTCTGCCTTCCAAATGCTGTTTTTACTGAGATCTCCCTTTTTAGTAGAAGAAATAGCTATAACCCTTTGACTGCTATTTCTAAATTCGGTATGTAAGGCAACTCGTTGCTAAACCCTTATTGCTTAGTATTACTTAATTTTCCTCGAATGAGGCTTTTACATGCCGAAGACTACTTGGTGTAATTGATAATTTTTCCAAATTAATTAATTTCACCTTCATTATTACGGATAACCATATTTTATCTCAGTAGATGACCACAGCATCTTGTTTTGGCTACACGCGGGTGGGAAGGGGCTGTTGACACAATCGTTTCATTCACAAATTGAATTCGGTGATACCAGTTGCGGATTCTAGCTCGCTCTGATACTGAGTTGAGTTGGTGCCTTCTGGTATCTCAAAATTCAATATATAATCATTTATGATTATAGTATTCTACGCTGAAGAGAAAAGAAGTTCGGTAAGATAGAATTATTTAATATTTATATTTAATTCTTATGCTTTCCTAAAAACTTGATTTCGAAACGTACGTCCGTGGATACTAAAAAAATGTATGATAGATTGCAGTCAATTCATTCTCTCTTACCTGTTTGTGTCTGCCTTCCAAATGCTGTTTTTTACTGAATCTCCCTTTTTAGTAGAAGAAATAGCTATAACTATAACCCTTTGACTGCTATTTCTAAATTCGGTATGTGGCAAGGCAACTCGTTGCTAAACCCTTATTGCTTAGTATATATATATAATATATATATATATATATATTATATATATAATATATAGATTATATAATAATATATATATATATATATATATATTATATATTATATATATATATATATATATATATATATATACATACATATAAATATGTATATATATACAGTGTATATACGCGCATGTGTGTGTGTACTATCCAGATCATATGCAGAAACATATAAATAAATTTAAAATACACCTCTAGAAGCACGTTATTAAACTGTATAGACAAAGTAGATATATAACAATTCATAAAAGCATGTATCTCTCCGAATTATGAATGCATGTATTTTGTCAATATGAACGTATTTGGGTATGTGGGTAGCACTAAATATCCACATGTATGTGTATCAAAGTGATTATGTGTTCTTATGTAGATAGGTCGACAGTGTGAACAATATTTGGATCAGTGTGTCTGCATGAATTCAATTAGATGATTATATACACATGCATACACACATACATAAATGCTTTACTATACACGTAACGTATGCATATACGTACATACGTACATAGATTCGTACATACATTTGTATATTATCTAAAGATGCATATATGTATATTTACTTACACATGGCCCAGTATTCTGTTATCTATCTATCTATCTATCTATCTATCTATCTATCTATCTATCTATCTATCTATCTATCTATCTATCTATCTATCTCTCTCTCTCTCTCTCTCTCTCCTCCCTCTCTCCTCTCTCTCTCTCTATATATATATATATATATAATATATATATATGCTTATAATCATAGATACGATACGAAATACTCAACTTCATGTACTGTGTACACTACAATCCCATGCACACACTTCCGCCTTAAGTGTGTATGAACGTGTGTGTGTGTGCGCGCATATGCATATGATGTTACGTTTTCGGGTCTGTGTACACGTGTGCACATATGTGCGTGTCTGTCTGTCTATATATACGTATATATATGTGTTCACAGACTCACAGGCACAGACATATTCACATATACACATACACACATACACACACACACACACACACACACACACACACATATGCTTGTGGTGTGTATGAGAGAGAGACAGACAGAGACAGCGAGAGAGTGTGTGTTAATATATCAGCATGTAGGTGGCTGAGTCTAGATGAGAGATTGCCTTTAATCTGATTATCTACAATGCCACCGAGGTTAGCTTTCTTTAGGCTCATCACTAAAAATAAAAACCACTACAACCTGTTAATACCATCTTCCAGCTGTTTTCACACCTTCTCTTTCAGTCTCTCTTCTTCTCTCCTTCCTCTCCTTCCGCCATCCTTCCTCCTCCTCAAGATTATTTCTCTTTCCTCTCCAGCTCTGACTTTTGCTTATCCGTGATAAGTCCAACCAAGCGTGACTTAATGTGAAAATCAGTTCCTGTATAACACGGTGCAGACTCCTTTAGAGCTTAGGTCAAGGTGTGTGTTATAGACAAAAGCTCCTAGTTTCATGAATTCCTTTCCCGGCATGCATTAGAAAATTAACTCACATTCATCATCGAACATCACCGATTGTAATACAAAACTATTCCGGTTTTATTGACAAGCTAAAAATGTATCTGATCTATATACATCCTGTAGGATGTAGTTATTTAATCTTTGTTTTCATGTTACTTGTATGGTTCATGCTGACTGAGGCTGCGAGTTTCGCCCAACGGCTTAGTCAACCTTATTCACCGTAGCCATAAAGCGAAACCGAGAGACGAACTTTATAAAAAATTTGACTCTACTTGCACTCAGTAAATGTACCCCTATTTTTCTTGCAATACTAACCTCAGTGTAACAACTATGTTAATATATATATATATATATATATATACATATGTATGTATGTATGTATGTATGTATGTATGTATGTATGTATGTATGTATGTATGTATGTATGCATCATAGCTGAGGTACCCGGTAACAACTATGTTAATGGAATTATATATATATATATATATATATATATATATATATATTATATATATATATATATATATATTACGGAGATGTACTTACATTTGTCAGTGAACAGGTCGCGGTCTCAAAGCGACGAAAATATTTTGACAAATTAAACTTAAATGTTGAAGTGAATCTAACGGTTTTGTGTGTTTCTTAAATGGCTTATAAACACCTTCCACGCTGCAATTATTATATATGTATGTATGTATGTACGTATGTATGTATGTATGTATGTATGTATGTATGTATGTATGTATGTATGTATGTATGTATGTATGCATCGTAGCTGAGGTACCCGGTAATACCCGGGAGAGGGGATTTTCCCAGTACCCATTACAATGCTTAATTTCTCTCCGACGAAAAATGAAATCAAGACTTGGGACAGATAGTAGAAGGCGTAAGCAAATTCAATCACAAAACAATAGTACAAATAAATACGTGTGGAATCGGAAACTGACAATCCTTTGGTCAGATGAGTGGAAAGCTGCAAAGATATAATCAATGGAAACATCAAGAAGAGAATTGTAAAGGAGTGCTGTGTAAAAAAGAATATAAAAGTTTGAAAAGTAAACAAAAAATTATTTAGAGAAAAGAGATTTTACAGTTCTATATTTAAGAGATGAGGAATTATGTACAATATTTGCATTATTTACGTTTGACGGCTACTTGTCCTCATCTTGTTTGTTGTTAACCACTACGCCGTATGCCCGTGGGCATACGGCGTAGTGGTTTAGAGCGCGGGCTACTAACCCCAAGATTCCGAGTTCGATTCCAGGCAGTGACCTGAATAATAATAATAATAATAACAACATCAAAAAATATATTAGGAATGAGAACCCAAGTTGGAAATTTCCCCAAGACACCTGATGAAGGCAGGAGGGTATATCAGCCGAAATGTTGTGTTAACAACAAACAAGATGAGGAAAAATATCCTTCAAATGTAAATAATGGAAATAATGTAAAAGAGATTTTATACTTACAGAAACGGCTGGAGTCCAGAGGCGACAGCGTGGTGGTCATAAGAGTCGTAAGATGCTACGAGGAGGAGAAGAAAGCATACAAAACGGATGATTTTCGTCATTTTGGGGCAAATTCTCTTGCAACGCGAGAGAAAATTTTAAGTGCACACGCACTTAATTTGACGACTATGTTTCATAGGTATAGTTCCACTGATCATGAGAATCAAATACCGATTGCAAAGGTTAGAACCGGCAATTTTAAGTGCAGGTGTTAAGAAAATACTGTTACATGTTTTAGCACACAACTCTGCAACGTTTAGGATTGATAATTTTAAGTGCAGATGTTAGGAAAATACACGTTACATCAACCTGAGAAAGCTGAAATAATTGATGAACATTTGAACCCCACACCAGTTTAGGCCAAATTTCGTTAATCAGTTAATCAAAAATCATCTAACTCTTTGCTTGAGTGGTCCAGGTAAACATTTAATTGTCTCAACCCATCCTTAGCGCATATTCCATCTGTGTATAAAATTTCAAGAAAATCAGGGGGAAACTTTAAAAGTTATAACATTCATATGAGAATTCGAATGAAATGTCCTATTGATTTTTGAAAAATCGATGCTGATTAAAAATTATCAAATTTATTGAAATTCCAAGTGCAAGATCGGTTGGATAGTCTTGGAGGTGTTAAAATAACAAAATCACACACACACACACACACACGCACGCACACACACAGACACACACGCACGCACGCGCACACACACACATACACACACACACAGACACACACGCACGCACGCGCACACACACACATACACACACACACACACGCACACACACACAGAAATTGCCGTTTATGGATATAGCTATACTTACTTTCATTACTAACATGATGGAGGCAGCCTTTCATTGATAAATATAAACATCAAAATGCAATAGTATTTATTTATTTATTTATTTTAGATAGCATTTAATGAACAACAGCGTCGTTGTTTACGGCCGATACTGTTCATCATTCAATCGCTTCATCACTGCATTTATGACGGTAAGTGTAACTAGGGAGATATCTATCGCACTGCAGAACAAAAACTGAAAGAAGCTTATTTATAAACTAAATAAATAAATAAGTAAAAAGCTTTATTTTTTCGGTTCTCCGATTAAGTTTTTCAACGACATATATGTATCTTTCTAAATCATCTATACATAGCATTCAACACAATATAATTATTCGAACAAATTTTAGTTTAGCGATAATCTTATTTTACGTACTGCGTAAGATAACATGGAATTATTTTTACTTATTTATTGTTGTTGTTGTTGTTGTTATTACTATTATTCTTATTTTGAGCTTACAGTTCATTCTATAAAGATGTTAACAACGCAGATTGACTGTTGCGGAATATTTCGGCGCATTCTATTCCTTCCTATATATTTTGAATTATTTCTAGCTCAGGTGTCATTCTGTACGTGGTTTCGGATGAAAATCGTACGTTTTGGCTTGGTCGGTATGTTGCAAACAGCACCACACGTGTGTCGGGTTCGATACTGAAATAAGGGCTTCTATATATTTTAGTATGTATAACGAAGCTACTTTTTCAGTGTGTTAGGTTTAAATACAAGATTTTAAATACATAATTACTCTGAAGTAGATATCTTTTGCTTTGTTCATCGAATTCTTTGTGACTTTTCTAACATTTGAGATATGCCTTATTTCTGCATTATACACATATATGCATGCATAAATGTTCAAACACTCAAACACACACATACACAAGCACACACTCGCACACTCACATATATTAGTGCTTGTCTTAATGTCAAGTTATATATATAAACAATTTAACACTAAGCTGAATTAAATTGAAGGATTGCAAAATACACTTTCGTACAATACATATTGATTAGCTTTTGCAAAGAAAGATTGACAGTAACTTCTAAGTTTTGGCTTTTGAAGTGTATATAAAATTCCTTGCAAACCTATTTTTGAAACAGTATGGATACAAGGGAATTTATTCCTGTATGTAAGCGATTCTAAAAAAATATATTTTAGATGGCTTTTTGTAGGTATTATGGGTGGTAATTGTAGGACTTTTAGATCATTGTTATAGAGTAGTCGATTAAAAACCTTCAGTAGTACCTGTTAGTAGAAACATTATTTATGGTAGAGTGGAAGAAGAAGTGAAAAATTGTCATGGTTAACTGTTGAAAAAAACTTATTGATTTGAAATGT
This sequence comes from Octopus sinensis, assembly GCF_006345805.1. Taxonomy (NCBI): domain Eukaryota; kingdom Metazoa; phylum Mollusca; class Cephalopoda; order Octopoda; family Octopodidae; genus Octopus; species Octopus sinensis. The sequence goes on along the minus strand of NC_043005.1, from coordinate 104,891,720 downwards.
TTTAAAGTTCTGAAGATTTTGTGCTTGCTAGAGGAGACTAACATTGCGTAACGGTTTAGAAATTGGGCCGTAAAGAAAAGTATTACGTAGGAATCAACGGTACAGGGTTTTCAAAATTTGTCGCTTGCTTGATATACCTGGAGATACCTATGGGAAAATGCATCATCCTTATGCATTTATCTGGATTCCTAGGTAACGTCAAGCTGTTACGTTTATGTATTTGTCTACAATATTATAATATAAATACTTATAGTAACATGGAGTCCGCGATACTAGCCATTCCAAATTACCCAGTATAAATTTCATAACAGAAATCTAATACCTATTCAATCACAGTTTGACCGAAGCCACATGACCAAGTGGTTTATATGCTAACGTTCTTTCTTTAGCCCTACAACACGAGAGCCAATGTTCCACAAAAAGAATGTTGTAACCTGAATTTGGGGCATCTGCTTCCACATCTGACTAAACCCTAAACAAAAAGAAAATGTCAAGTGAAAACAAATCTTCTCATCGTATATTTCTAGCAATCCTGCCGACGCCTAACATAGCTCAACCTAATCATAAAAACAACTTGCCAAAAACTATACAAAGCCCAAAAGAACCCAAGTAAAGTACTGTCTGGTGAAGGCGAGGTAGCCGAAACTTCGAAGTCACTCTCAAACTCTTCCCAGTAAAAATTTATGTGTGTATGTTTGTGTGTATGTGTGTTGTGTGTGTGTGTGTGTGTGTGTGTTGTGTGTGTGTGTGTGTACGCGTGCGCTTGTATATATATATATATATATATGTGTGTGTGTGTGTGTGTGTGTGTGTAGTGTTTATCCTAATCAGCGTGGATGTCTTTTTACCGGCGAGTACTCCAGTATTTCACCCTGAGAAGACTTCTCATATGGATTCATGGTGTATATAAGTGCACATATCTAGATCGTAGGCGGACGCGAATCGTCTGCTACGGGCGCGAGAACTGCGAGATCACGTGATTTCAATGTTCTCCGTCTCTTCAGTGGTCGGCATCCGCTAACCGCATACCAGCCAAATCTCACCACCAATGGTTAATAGAGATCTAACCACTTTCCAAGCACTGATGTAACCAAGAACTGTAGTGGTTATATATAGTCAGTACATAGACCACTACAGAACCATCAGGATTATTAAAAAAATATTAGTAACGACAGAAGTACTACTTATACAAAAAAGGCATTCTTTATATTCAACATAACGTTGACACATGTACATATGTACATACGCACAAGCCTGTTTATAGAAACACACTCACACACATGTACGCGCGCGCACACACACAGACACACACACACACACACACACACGCGTACACGTAAATACACTTATACATTTATATACGTAAGTATGTGTACAACATTCAGTGTACATCCTATTCTATACAATGAATACAGTGCACAATATTTACGCTATAATATTCACTAAATATGCTACAACATAAATAATTTCTTTCGTGTCTGGACTATCTTAAAATGAATATTAAAAAATATATATTGTACATTTTAACATTCCAAGTTTTTTGCAAGTCTTGGACATGTATAAAACAGAAAATACAATAGAATTTAATTTGCATTATTTAATATCATAGTCCCCAGTTTTGATTTCAAATCCCATCGGGATGTTTTAAAAAGAAGGGTTCCCAAACATGTTTTATAAATGAGAGCTCCAACTACATCAGTTATAGCGGAGTATAAATATTCTTTCATGATATTTACGACAACCATCTGGACCGCTTCTTATATATATCTATATTGTTTTACAGATAGCTTAAAGAAGTAATGGACAGATATATATATATATATATATATATATATATGGACTACATAATCAAATTCCCGTTACACTGACATGTGTCCTATGGAGAATAAGTTGCCAGTCGTTTGGAAATTTAAATACTTGGCTAAATGGAATACATTGCCCCCTTAGTGTGCCATTTAGGTCATCAATCAATATATTTCTTGACTAGTTTCAGATTTGGGAAGCAGACATCTTGAGAGTTGTGTATCATGCCTGAATTGTCAAGCAGAAATTTAATGGACTTCCATGGTAAAAGTACGACTACTTTAAACATTGCAGAGGCAAACACAGCGAAGGTGTAAATCTCATAAAATCCCAGTCACATTTTGACTTTGTGAGATGTTATTAGCGTATTTTAGTGAATATACAGTAAACTGAGAGGAAAATATTGAGATGATAGTTTGGTCTAAGAGATGGAATATTTTGCATTTATAATCACTTTTGATATCTTTCTGTCAGAACACAATTCTCCGCTGCACTGTTTATCTAGCTGTCGGAAACAAGTTCCAGATAAATTTCGAAATGTTAATTACTGTAGACTTGTGTCCTGTCCAGGACGGTATTTATTTCCGATTCGCTTGAAACAAGATCCAAACAGCAACTCCTAAGAAAATTTCTTTGACATGTTTATATTTACAAAATATAATAAAAACCTAATAACACGCCTTATGTTTTATTTATTTCTCTGTTTGTGTATAAGTTTTCTTGTCTTTTCTAAAATTTCCTTCAAGGTGACATTAACTATACGGAATTAAATAAAACATATCATGAGGAGTGCCTCGTGCAATTTCCGTCAGAGTTTCGTTAATACACACTAATATTTTAGTTTAAGGTGGTCTGTAAATGGTTAGAAACAAATTTTTGCTATCCGAAGTCAGGCACACAGACCCGTGCATACACACATGTATATACACCCCACACACTAAACATAAACACATACATTTGTGCACATACAAATGTGTGTCCTAAGAAACCAACACAAAATGAGTTGGTTTCCCATTTCCTCCGTTTATAGAACACAATCTACCGGGAACAGCAAGCTAAGAGAAACACAATAGCGCAGATATTAGTAAAAAATTGTTAAGCCATTATATGATATAACGCCTCTGCACGTAGATGATAATATACTGTTTTGATCCCCTAAGTATCCGAATATTAGCTCCAAACAATTGCTACATCAATGAATCTTAGCTTCAACCCTTTTGCAACATAGATTCAATAAACGGTTATTTAGATCCGACTATTTTCCGTTTTACTCTATTTAAGAACTTTCTATAAAATGCTTAAACTAGGCAGGATAAGATTTTGTTAAATTTACAATGCATGATATATCCTGACTGCGACCAACAGTATCTACTAATATACATTTGAAACAGAGAGATGTATATATCTATATATATATATATAATATATATATATATATAGATATATATATATAATATATATATATATATATATATATATATATATATATATATATATATATATATATATAATATATATATATATATATATATATATATATATATATATATACGATATATATATATATATATATATATTATTATATAAATATATATATATATCTTTATAGATATATATATGTTTATGCGCGTATACATACACATATATGTATGTGAATATATATGAGTGTATATGTATATGTATGTATGTATGCATCTATCTATCAATCTATCTCTCTATATATACCTATATAGATTGTATATAAATATTGTATATAAATACACCCCCACATATACATTCATGCACACACACACACACACATATATATAACTATATACATGTATGTCTATGTAGATGTATGTATGCATGTATGTATGTATGTATGTGTGTATGTATGTATGTGTGTATGTATGTATGTACACATAAACTCAATGAAGGGAATATACATTACGATATTTACTGCTCGAAATAGTAGAAGGACCTGAAGTGGGTGGCGATGATGAAAAAACGAGATGTTGATTGATGACTGGGAAATATGGAGTATGGTGGCTGGGTCTTTTGTTGTGCATCTAATTCCCTTGATTACGGATGTTGATTGATTGACTACTGGGAAAACGTAACACTAATCATACACTTATTCAGATATTGACACCAGATACCTTGCTTCGGCTTGTATCTAGATCATAATAATAGGGTAGAGAGTGTGTATGAAGCAGTGTGCAAGCCCAATCGGAGCTAAAACTCTTGCCTACACAGGTATATTTATCTCCCACACTTTCGCCTTGCGGAAATGGAAAGGCGGCGCCTCGAACAGGTCTGATGCGTGGAGAATCGGATGCACAGTTATGAATGTGCACTTCGGCAGATTCGCTTGCTGCATGAGCATCTAAGTGCCGCATATAGCGAGAACTCAGCTCACCCGGGTAACGGGTAAATTGAGAAAATAATCATCAAAACCTGCTTTTCTTTCTTTTTGGTAAGTTTGGTGCAACTGACTACATCCATTTTGGGCTCAAAGAATAGAAGGAAAATATATAAAATTCCGTGTTAGAATGTGTGTGAAGAGCTAGTTAACAAGAGTGGATGTAGACTCAGATGTACTGCAATTGTTGCATGAGAAATGAGACGATACATCGTAGATATAGCCACACTATCAGAAACTGGATGTCAATGTGAGGTCAAAATCATAATGTTAGATGCGGTTACAACGTTTTGTGGAGAGAGAAGCGAAAAGAAGAGCACAGAGAAGTCGGTATTGTTGCTTCAGTCTGTTCTGGAATGTTTCAGAAGTGCTTCCTATCTTCAGCTTTTGTGTTCTATGCACAACTAATTTTCACGCCAACAGATAAAACTTGTAGGTATTATAAGTAAGAATGGCCCAAACTCGTGTTCATGCATTTTTGTGCGTATATACGTATGTATATGTATGTATATGTATGTATATGTATATGTATGTATGTATGTATGCATGTATGTATGTATGTATGTATATATGTATGCATGCATGCATGTATGGATGTGTGTGTGTATGTATGTATGTATGTATATGTGTATGTGTGAATGTATATATGAATGTATGTATGTATGCATGTATGTATGTGTGTGTGTATGTATGTATGTATATGTGTATGTGTAAATGTATATATGAATGTATGTATGCATGCATGCATGCATGCATGTATGTATGTGTGTGTATGTATGTATGTATGTATATGTGTGAATGTATATATGAATGTATGTATGTATGCATGTATGTATGTATGTATGTATATATATGTGTGTACATTTATATACACACAGACATATACAGATGTATGTATACAAATGTATATATATATATTCTTTTATTCTTTTATTTGTTTCAGTCATTTGACTACGACCATGCTGGAGCACCGCATTTAGTCGAGCAAATCGACCCCAGGACTTCTCCTTTGTAAGCCTAGTACTTATTCTATCCGACTCTCTTGCCGAACCGCTAAGCGACGAGGACGTAAACACACCAGCATCGGTTGTCAAGCGATGTTGGGGAGACAAACACAGACACACAAACACACACACACACACATATATGTATATATATATATACATACACATATATACGACAGGCTTCTTTCAGTTTCCACCTTCAAAATCCACTCACAAGGTATTGGTCGGCCCGAGGTTATAGTAGAAGACACTTGCCCAAGGTGCCACGCAGTGGGACTGAACCCAGAACCATGTGTTTGGTAAGCAAGCTACTTACTACACAGTTACTATATATGTGTGTGTGTGTGTGTGTATATAGAGTTATGTATATGTGTACATGCGCATGTATGCGTGTTCTTGGGCGTGTGTGTGTGTGTGTGTGTGTGATAAACAACAACAACGGTGTTTTGATCCTCATATTTCATTTTTCTTCTCCAGATGAAATAGCTTATCCCCATTTAATTTATAATTAAAGACATTCGTGAATATCTTTTCTTTATACCGGTCTAAAGATACCCCCCCACACACACACACATACTCACACACACTCATATGTACCATATGTATACATGCATGTATACATGCATGTATATACACGTATATTTTTCTCATACAAAGGGATGTATGTATGTATGAATATATGTTATAGCTAGCTAGCTTGTTAGTTAGACAGACAGACAGACAGATATATATATATATATATATATATATATATATATATATATAGATAGATAGATAGATAGATAGATAGATAGATAGATAGATAGATAGATAGATAGATAGATAGATAGACAAACACTCGTGCATAAACTCTCAAACACACATAGGAGAGATGTTTGAGTAAATGTATACATACAGACAGACAGGCAAGTAGACTGACAGTCAGACTGACTGATTGACTGGCTGACTGACTGACTGACAGATCGATTGATTGATAGTTTGATCCCGATTTCCAAGTAAATGAGAAAATGGATAAGGTTTTGAACAGAGTAACCGGTGTTTTCCAGATATGATCTGAGATAATGCTACCCCTAATATGTAAGCTGGATGCCGCAAACGTATGCATTGCATTTATGATATACAATACCACCCGGTCATCTTGCTTGTTCTAGCTTTCTTTTGAACAGGTAAGAGTGTATGTTTTGTTTCGTGAAAATGGTGCAGTTCACTGAACAGAAGGTTCATATGCAGTTCAAACACTCTTTATACGGTACTCAGTATTCATAAGTTCATCATGTGTGCAATAATGTATTGGGGCCGCGGCACAAGCAGAAACCCCCGAACAGTGGTCGCTGTTTGTTGAGCATGTGATCCCAATGTTGGTTTATTTTTGCGGATTTGCAGAGTGAGTTAAACGAAGGCCTAATTTGGGCGCCATGTCACCACAATCTTCGGGAGTTCACAGTTCTCCACCGATCTTTTAACACAATCGGTGGTACCGCAACCATTGCATTTTGAGAGGATTAGTGGTGGGTAACAGCGCCAACAAAAGTCAACAGAGTAACCTATTACAGTATTTCGTCCTTAAGACTTCCAGAACAACTTCCAGAAATCTTTGGCCTTATACCTAAAGCGAGAAACATTACTGATTTGGGATAAACTTTTCAGCTAGGAAAGTAATGGAAGCCAGGTCCCTACGAGTGGTATGCAAAGTGCTGAATCAATTTTGCGATCACTCATTCAGTGCCCAAGCATTGGCAGTATGTAGTATAATGCTCAACAACTGTTGTCACGTGTAGGACAGATCTGACTCTCCGTTGGATTCATCGAGAGGATCATACACCGACTTCCTGCCTGGATGTGCAGGAAGTTTTCCTTCGTATGGCGACTGTTGTGAAAATGGTTGTACGGTCAACAAATTCAATGAATTCAAGTCAAGGACCCTTTTTTCTTTTTCAGGCAAACTTTCATTGATTTTTATAAGTTCTACTAAGAAAACGAAAGTTAGGGTGGAGGAGGATGAGCTGGCCTCCAGGGAATTTTGCCGAACGGAGTGGGTGATATTGGCCAGAATATTCCTTCTCTAAGCGTCTATTTGTCAAGGAACAAAGCTAGAAGAGTATATTTACCCTTGGTGGTACATATACCCCCTTAGTTGTAGATTCTTTGATTAATTCTAGGAGAGTATCCCCTAACGGGAGTGCGTAATTTCACTTTTGGATATTGGAAATTTTTTCCGAATCTTTTCTATGAAATCCTCCACCATTATTGTAATATGTACACGTAATATTATCTCATCCATCGCCCCTGTGGTAAATAAAAGAAATCATTAGTATCTTTTCTTTTTATTAACAGTCATATTGTTTATATTGTTTCTAAGGGATCTGTTGTTTTAATGAAACAGCACGAAAGAAAGCAACATATACTCGACATATGTGTGAAGTTACTATTTGCAAACATAATAAAATCCCCCACCACCCCAACCCACAATGCCCTTTTCCTCTTCCTCATTCTCTTCCATCTCCTATTTTACTTCTTTCACAAAAGAATCGTTCTAAAATATACTGAAGCTTTTATTAAAATTTATTTAAGCTTCGAGAATTTCTATAGACGAAACAGTTGTCAACAGCTTTTTTAATTGTAAAGAATTTTTTATA
>NC_043005.1:104871376-104878876 GCF_006345805.1 Octopus sinensis | reverse complement strand
CCACCTTCTCCTTTCCCCTCTCCCTTAATCGTTACCCCTCCCTCGTAACCCCACCCCTGCACAATCCAACTCCACCTTCCCTATCCATCCCACACACCTCATCCTTTACACCCACTCCCACATACCCCACCTCTACTCCCAGCCCCACACTATCACCCACTCACCTACACATACGTACACGCACACGTCAAGGTCACCAGCACTCTTCCACACGATAGATCGCTAGCCACTACACATTCCTTATTTTCTCTCCTTGTTTCTTTCTGTGTTCCTTTCTGTGGAAGAGTTTTTGCTCGAAACGTTAAAGACTTTTTTGCTTCCCGAGCATTATACTAATACATCTGTTTGTTGTCTCACCACCTGTCTTCGTCTTTTGTTTTTCTGAAATTCTCCCTATATATATATATATATATATATATATATATATATTATATAATATATATATATATATATATATATATATATATATATATATATATATATATGTATGTATATATATATCATATATATATCATATATATATATATATACACCACACCATATATATAAGACATATATATACATATATTATATATATATATATATATATATATATATATAACATATATATATATATAATTATATATAATATATATATATATTATATATATATATATATATATATATATATACGTATGCATATATATATAGTGAGAGAGAGAGAGAGAGGGTTAAAGTAGTGCGAGAAGGTGATAGAAAAAGATTGAAAGAGTAACAAATAGAAATGGCTGATATGAAAGAAGAGATAGTGTATAAATGTGTGTGTGTGTGTGCATGTACGTATATGTGTGTGTTTGTGTGTATATGTGAGGGTGAGAGAGAGAGAATGAAAGAGAAACAGTGAGAAAGGGAGGGAAGAGAAACATATGAGAGAATATGAAAGTTATGATAAAAGAAGCGAAAGAGAAAAAAAGAGCGAAAGAGGTGAGTAAAAAAATTAAACGGGAGACGACGAAAATAAAGGGAGGTTGAAAATATCGAGAGCGGAGGGTTGAAGTGAATAAATATAAATAAAAGAGACATTGATATTGGAGAATGAAAAATAAGGGAGATCAGAAGGAAACATAAAAAAAAAAGAATAATATAATTAATAAAAATAAAGTATCCGAAAACGTGTGAAAAAAAGGGAGAAAAAATTCAAAAGCGTGTAAACAATTATTGATCTTTAAATACATCCGGTTTCTATGAATGATGGGTATTTTAGAGCTTGTATACGCCAAGCAAATATAAGCATTTTATTATTGACTCAAATATAAACACGTAAATAACTATAAAGACATGAATGGCATTAAAATAAAACTAAATTTAAAAACCAGTGATTAAATAAATAAATAAATTGTTGTAAAATTTAAGTTACACACACATACAAACACATATATATATATGTATATAATTATATGTATAGGTTGTAAACGTGTGTAAGTGTGTCTATGCGTGTATGTATTGTAAAATTGTAAAGAGAAATATATAGGCTTAATTTAAACATTTTAGCAGGGAAATTTTATTCGTTTCGTTGTTGTGGCAAAGAATAAAGAGAAATTTTGATTTTTATTGCTGGAACATGTTTGAAAATAATGGCCAAGAATTGCTTAATCAATATTCAATAATTGTGTAAATAATAACATGTTAACTTGTGATATTTCCTTACTGTCTGGTCATGACTACTTCTGGTAAAACATTATCCTGGCTTTGCTGTTGTCTGACGAAGAGGAGGAGGTTGGAAGGTGGCTACAGAAATGAATTGCACTAATTATGTAGACATATGTACATTCACACACACCTATCAACACACACACACCTATTAACACATATACACGTATCAAGACACACAGAGACACACGCACATTTAAAATTATATACTTTATTCAATATACATTGCTGTTAAATGATCACATAAGCGTACACACGTATGCACACAGCTACACTACACCACTTTATATACAGGCAATAATAATTGAAAACAGAATCAACGAGGAACAAATGGCACATCTGATAGAGTCTTTTCGGTGCTCGGTTCTCAATCAACTTTTCAGTTCCTGCGGCGATACATTACAATATAAACTGATAGTAACCTAACTATTGGAATTCCATGCACATGGCGTCCCTGAGTAATTAACCTTGGTTATTTATTTATTTATTTACTTACTTGTGCAGCGATACATTACAATAGAAACTGATAGTAACCTAACTATTGGAATTTCATACACATGGCGTCCCTGAGTAATTAACCTTGGTTATTTATTTATTTATTTACTTATTTGTGCAGCGATACATTACAATAGAAACTGATAGTAACCTAACTATTGGAATTTCATACACATGGCGTCCCTGAGTAATTAACCTTGGTTATTTATTTATTTACTTATTTGTGCACTTTTGTTACTTATGCTTGCGTATAATATTCTACATCAGAAATTTGGCTGGGGAAAATGACCTCAAGAGAGGTTCAACATAATAAATATGCATACAGCAGGGTCTTGAAAGACGCACACAATTGAAATTATACACGAAATTGGTGGACAAAAACTTCTAGGAGCGTTGAAAATGTAAAAACTATAAGTAGGAGACATAACTCTAATAAGATCAGGTGATCACTATTTCTAGCTAGTACAGTCAACATAAATTACAGCGTTGGCCTTTTAAAAAGGGTCCAATGAACTTCAGTCTTTATCGTATATATTGTCCCAAAATTTCAATCATTTGATCTTATTGGATTTATCTCCCAATATTTTCAAACATGTTCCAGCAACAATGATCTCAGTTGGTAGTAGCTATTCACCATACTGCATTTGTGAGAACTTTCTGTGTTACAGTATTGTGTAACTGCATAATATTTCTGTCTTCCGTATATCAGCTTGTTCAATGATGTTTGTATTTCCGTGACAAGACCTAATAAGGCTAAAATATGATCGTATTTGTTTCCCGTACTTACCAAAATAGTAGGTTTATAGAGTAATCTAGTTTCTGCGGTATTTTCTTCAACGCATAGTTGGTTTTAAGTAGATTATGTTGACATTACCTTAACTATTATTTTCATTAGCTTCATGAAAGAAAGGCATGTTGTTAGGGCCTGAGAAGGGACTCGGGTTAGAGGGATCATCACCAACTTCGAACAAACGTTTGCTGTGAAAATAGGTAATATTTGATAAACTTCAATTCTTATGGTCTCGTCCACCACAATACTGATCCCAGTAGCGGGTTGGAAAAAGAAAGAAGATATTCAGTGATTAGAAAGGAAGTGTTACACATTTTTGATAGACAAATAATACTATAATATCTTTATTATAACATAGTTGTTGTTGTACATTCTTTAGACAGATATGAATCTGTGGTGAAACACATACAGAAATATCCGCGACCTCGTTTAGAATCTACCAAATTATATCTTTATATATGAAAGTCAAGTTGTGTGTCTGTCTCCTACGATTTAGATTCCTAACTACTCCTACATTTTGCGGTGCAGTTTAACCAAATTCGGGTATTTTATAGTCGTGATTCATATCGAGCCCTTCTGGGTATTAGCGCGCGTCTACGATGAGTCTACGATTAAAAAAAAAAATTACCATAATTTTTTTCCATTTTAATGCATTTTTTCGCCATTATATAAAGGGAAGTAACCCTCTAAAAATGTCTACGATGAGTCAACGATTTAAAAAAAAAATTACCATCATTTTTTTTCCATTTTTAATGCATTTTAAAAGTATTTTTTGGCTATAACTCTCTGAAAATGCTTATATAGTTATTTCCTTACAAACCCGAGCAACGCCGGGCGATACTGCTAGTTGGTTATAATACAGGTACAAGTCAACAAATTTGAGGACGGGGCAATAAGCCTTAACATAGTACTTGACTGGCAATTTATTTTATCGATCACAAACTAATGAAAGACAAAGTTGATATCAACAAATTTGAACTAAAAAAGTAAAGTGTGGGTCACAAAATACGGTAGTTTAACGATTCTCAGAAGGTACATGGCCCAGAGATTATGCAACTCTGCCCTTGATCTTGATACAATCGTGGATTTGATTCTCGGTCCGGCAGACGCGTTGTGTCCGAATGCAAAGCACTTTATTTCACGTTGTTTGAGTTAAACTCAACTTGCTAAAACGGATGTTGATACTGATTGAGCTCCCAGACTGGTTGTTGGCTGGAAATCAACCCAGTCAGACAACCTTAAGAGGATTTTTTTCTGTGCGGCAGTAGAGTCTGTGGAGCGACAGCTTGGTCGTTTAGCAAATAACTGAAATCCAAGCAAGACAGAACTTACAACTGAACATTAAGGGCAGCCTTAAACATATCTTGGAGAACACATTCGACCAAAACACAGTTGCATGAGGGAAAAGCGCTTGCGTTTTGAGGGACATTTCTGGCGAGCAAGAGCTGGCAAGTGACCTATGTCTATAGATCAACTCATCGGGGACACTTGATGCCTCCCCGAAGACCTCCCTCAAATAATGCAGGATCGAGATGGACGGTGTGTGCAGATGGAAAATACCCGAGCAAGTTCGACTTGGTGATGATGATGATGATTCTGACTCCCTTTCCTTTGATAGATAGGAAGGATAATTGCATCTTTCCAGTACTAGGGGATAGCGCCATCCCTCTAGATTACACTAATAAGTTCGTGAATCTTGTGTGATATAACCACGGCCAAAGTGCAAGACTTTAGTGTAAATTCTGTCTTTACTTGATTCTTTACCTAGACTCAGCTTACTTATTGCTGATACTACCTTGCCTATTTAGAATGTTGAGTCAAATAAACTGATGACAGGTTTTTGTCAAATAGTATCAGTTACATCTACAACAAAACCACGGTTAAGAAGTTCACAATATCCTCAATCCAGTGACCTGTATATTCTGTTGATTTAATTAGTATGGTAAAGTTCTCCTTGGAAAGCAGAGGAGCAAATGCAGTAATTTTAAGCCCATAAAATTGTTTCATAAGATGGTATAGCTTCTTACTGTCGTTTGCATCAGCAGCAGCTTGAGTATCACGAGCAAGACCTTCCCACCATTTTGCATCTTCATGAGTGATAGCGGAGATAAGGATTTTGTAGTCTTGTAATGGTTAAGTGTTAGATTCTGATGCACAACTGATAACTCCGTATGCAGTAATATGCTGTGAGTATCCTTTTCATCTTATCAGTCCCTATGATTGGCTGTAGTATATCTCAGTTTTTCAGCAGCGCAAGGAAAGTCCTGGTCTGGAAACTCTTCCTAAGTTGTAATATCTTCGATGCTGCAAACATGATTCTAAAGACATTCAAGCGCCAAAAAATTCCAGATGGTTCTCTTCTCTCTTTCACTGTGACTACCATCTGGAACTTTCCTTGTACCAAGAAGTGGTCTGTCCAACGCTCCGATCTATGAAAGGACTTGCCATTACAAATGTTACAGGTACCACGCTAGCGGATGGTAAAATAATCCAGAAAGTGCTAAACTTTAGACTTCAAGTGTATCCATGTTGTTGTGTGATCACCTTTGCGTATAAAGTGAGTATTTGCAACGCAAAGACCATATTATTCACAAAGCTCTAGGAACATGAGACCATTACTATTCGTCTTCCCTACACCGAAACGCCCAAAAGGATTCCACATTTGCTAATCTGATCCAACCCTGGCATTGAAATCCGCTAATAGATTGATATTGTTTGGCTCGGGGATTTTCCTGAGTACAGCACTCAGCTAGGCCTAGAAAGTTCTTTTATCGTCATCACAACTGGTAAGAGTAGGAGTATAGGCAATTATCAGAGTATCAAATCGCATCCCTCAAGGCTAGACGCATTGTTACCAAACGGTCATATTTTAGCGATTGGAAGCTCCTCCACTTTTTGAGTATTTCGGATCGAACTGCAAACTTAAATCACGTGATATGGGAGTTCCAGCACCCGTGGCAGAGGAGTCTCGTCTGCTACGATCTATGTGTGTGCTTTTATGCACCGAGCACCGATATGAGAGGAACTGCTTAGGTTATTAACGCAGTATTCGGCTTACTAACAAGATATTCGTATTAAGTTGGATATAAAGATTATCTTTGGGTATCAAAATGGCTTCTGTGGCTAATAATTTGTTCTAAACAAACCTGCTGGCCATTTGCCACATCCGTATCTAAAAAAAATGCTGATATTCTATATATCTCAGCAGCGATATTTGACTAGCATGCGGTGACCGGACGCCTTCCACTAATGATTTCCAGTAGAATGATATCCCGTAATTTCATTCTATTGTGTGCCTTTATGCAACAAGTGCCTAAATGAGAGGATCTCTCAAGGCTAATAACGCAGTATTCGGTGTTCTAATAAGATACCCATGTTAAGCTGGATATAAAAATTAGCTTACATTATATGTGCCTAGTTCGAGAAAAGTAAGCTTTCGGGTCTACATTCAGTTTTCTTATCTAACAGAGTACAGGTATTCCAATATGAAATATTTATCTTCCATCCAGATTTTATAAACATTTTCTTTGTTTTCCGAGCACAAGATGAACATCCCGCAGTCCGTTGGAGTAAAAAGACAGGCAATTATTAGTTTTAGACATACATACATACGTACATACATACATACATACATACATACATACATACATACATACATACATACATACATACATACATGGATATCTGACTCACTAGAAAGAAAGTGATTGAAATTACAACAATTAGTGGCTTGGAGTTTAACTGCTCTTTCTAGTGAGTCAGATATCCTACTTTTGGGATATCTTTTATGTGCTTGAATGTACATTGTATTCTTTTCTGAATAATGTATAATCTATGGACTAAATTTTTTCCCTCTCGCTAGACCATAAATATTCTTGCTACCCTAAGATTTTAATTAATGATAAAATGTACATACATACATACATACATACATACATACATACATACATACATAATACATACATACATACATACATACATACATACATACATACATACATACATACATACATGGTGGCTGCCCCCTCGTTATCGAGTATGGCTATTGCACGAAGCTTAATCAATGTTGTTATTGTGCAATGCCTGTGCAAGAAGATTTTTTTTTAAGTAAGGAAAGGCTGTGCACTGAGTCAATCCCACTCACTAAGCAACAGCAGCCATAATCCGAAAAGAAGAACAAGTCAACATCATCGGTAACCACTGAGCCGCAGGTTTTATGTCGGAGTTATCCCAGTTACCTGAGTTACCTTCTCCTAGAAGGATGCCCCAACAAAGGCTAGGAGTCCTTCACTCCCAATGCGCGATTGGGTATTCAATCCGATTATTTCTATGTCCTCGTGCATGGTACATACATACATACGTACGTACATACATACATACATACATACATACATACATACATACATACATCATACATACATAATACATACATACATATATTTATTTACGAAGGTAGGATGTGACTTGTTGGCAATTTGGCTGCTATCTCTAGAAGATCAGAAGGCTTCATATACTCGCATCCACAT
>NC_043005.1:104868944-104871276 GCF_006345805.1 Octopus sinensis | reverse complement strand
GCCCCGGTTTCACCCAGTCTGTTTGGATGATGTGGTTGTGATCGTTTTCGATTAGGCATAATCTATTACAGCGTTTGTCAACCTTATCATTTCGGATCCCCTGTTTCAATTGGAGCCTCCAACTATATGAAAATCTCCTGACCCCACCCCGTCAGAAAACAGCTTCTAAGCAACTAGTTGTTTTAATGGCAGAAGAAAGAGGAAAATTCCATTAGAAAAGTTTTCTCGCTAAGTATGGGGGTTAGGAAAAAAATACAAACTGCATTCCAATCCATGCACCTCTCTCTACATGTCTGCCATTTTTCATGCGAATCCACCCAGCCGTTTGACTGTGAACCTCAAGACAAGAAAGAATACAACGATCGCCCACGTCCAATTTATATTATAGAAGATAGAGTGAAGTCTGATATGCTGTAGCGTAGCACAGATGACACAAAACCAAATTACGAATTAAAAGCAGTTCTTGTAATGTAAACATTATTGGAAGCACATTCATAGTGCAAGTCTTTTGATTCAATGCCTATTTACTGCGGGATAGCGCCCGGGGGAATCTCCCTGCACGGCGCCGAATGTTAAAGAACACGGAGTGTCTCAGAACATTATGTGTGTGTGCGCGTGTGTGTGTGTAAGGGCGTGTGTGTGTATGTGTGCACATACAGAAACACACACACACACACACATATATATATATATATATATATATATACACACACACAGATATACATGTATATGTACGTATGTATGAATGTATGTATGTATATATATATGTATGTATATATGTATGTATGTATGTGTGTGTGTTGTGTGTGTGTGTATTGTATGTATGTATGTAAAAACGTATGGCTGTGTAGAGTTAAGAAGAATGCTTCACACTCATGTTTAGGCCTCACACTCACTCCGCGTGTCCTAAAGCAAATGTGTTTACCATTGCCCGATAAGACCATCGTAGAAAAATCCATGTTTTAATGGACAAACCAAAAATATTTCCGAAGAATAAAGTCATCTTGTCAGGTAAAACTGTGGTAAGTTGTAACTGAATACATCACTACAGATGGGTAAAATCTATCTCATGAACTCCAACAAGATTAAAACCAGTATCTAGTAAAAGTTTCTTCATGTCATAGAACAGGTGACCTTTATAATTATTTTTCAAAAATCACGCAATACGAGATATTATAATCAGAGAACATTTCACATTGATTGTTCTAAACAGTTCATAAGATATTATCTGTACATCATAAAACATGAGCCCTATATCGTAAAACATATGCTGTACATCATAAGACGGAGACTGTATATCGCGGCATAAGTTATAGATTACAAGAAATCATAGACATATGTCAAATAATGTATACATATGACACAGGTTGTACTTCATAAGAGGGAAGCCTTGTATCATAAAGTATATATGCTGTACATCCGAAAACGGGCTGTACATCAGAAGACAAACTGCAGATCTGCTTTGGTGATGGATATATTTCTGATTCCTTACATATGGATAAGTAGCAATAAGTTTGTGTCAGTAATAGTATATATGTCCATACATGACATATTTGTGTATATCTCTCAATATATAAGCCTAGATGTACACACACACAAATATATATATATATATTATATATATATATACAATATAAACATCAGAGATATGTTCATTCGTTCGTTTTTCCATTTTCTTTTTCTTTTTTTCATATATTTTCATAGTTATCCTGATATGAACTATAATTCACAAAATAACGCCAGCTAGAACGTTGCAGCAAATACGATTAACAGCACTATCATTCACTACCATCACTATTACCATCGCCACCACCAACGCTAATACCATGGCCACCACCAACGTCACTACCACCAACAGCAGTAACAAACAGAAAGAGCCAAAACAAGCAAAACTGTTGTTCGCTCTGTGATAAATTACAACACATTTACGTCACAATAAATATGTATTGCATATAGTTGATTACTTGGGAGACACCGCGGTTCTTGCCGAAACCCATAAAATCGAACACACGCTATCACTGTCGTCGAAACGGAATACATTTTTAATAAAGATGAAGGGGGATGGAACTCTTGCAAAATAGTCAGGTAGAAACAAGCAAAGATAAAATATTTCTGAAATTAGCGTCAGACAAAAGAATGACAAAAACCACACACGACTGAGGTCCTATTCCTCTTGTCGCTGACGCTCTTCTTACGTTTCTAATTAATATGGTGATAGTTGTTGTTGTCGTTGTCGTTGTCAGTGTTGTTGTTGCTGCTGGTCTGCTGTTTTGTTGTTGTTGTTGTTACTTCAGTTATTGTGGGGTATTCGAAAATCATAGTAGTGTCCATT
>NC_043005.1:104856444-104863944 GCF_006345805.1 Octopus sinensis | reverse complement strand
TTTATGCCAGCACACTTCATAAGTCATGTAGAACCAAGGAACTGAAGCTCATTATCTACGTCCAGCCCTTTACATTTATATTTTTGAGACAGTATGTGAGATCAAATAAGTCACAAGGTCCCGAAAATCTGTTCTTAAGGTTTTGTAAGCCTCCTAAAGAGTCTGAAAAGACAGTCGTACCGTCAGCAAATAGCATGTTTGATGGTAACATACCTTCGGCGGCGAGCTGGCAGAAACATTAGCACGCCGGGCGTAATGCGTAGCCGTATTTCGTCTGCCGTTACGTTCTGAGTTCAAATTCCGCCGAGGTCGACTTTGCCTTTCATCCTTTCGGGGTCGATAAATTAAGTACCAGTTACGCACTGGGATCGATATAATCGACTTAATCCGTTTATCTGTCCTTGTTTGTCCTCTCTGTGTTTAGCCCCTTGTGGGTAGTAAAGAAATAGGTAACTTACCTTCGATCTGAACTTTAGTCTGTCTCTACTGAGGAGTTTGCTATGAGACTGAATGGAAGTAGATACCATTTGTAGATAAATCGAATGTGTGGTGCAAGAGCAGCACATGGAAGATACTACTGCCTCAAGATTTGCTAAATGTATGAAAATATAGAATAAGTAGTGAAGAAAATTTAGCCAGTCCAAACATTTAAGTCCTAATAGCTTTTATATGACAGTGAATTGTGGATTATATTCCTTTCAAAAGGACACATACATTATATGTTTAAAATAAAGTGTCTGCACAGAATGTTAGGCATCATATGCAGGCCCGGATCTGCAATACTGACATATTCTCCAGAATATGGAAAAGCCTCTTACTGATTTTCTAGAACAGTGAGATATCCATGCCATGTTCAGTTTCAAGCGCCAACGAAAGTTTGGTGATTTGAACATGTCCGTCGTATTGATAATGGTCATATTCGAAGATATCTGCTATATCGGGAATTGGCATCTGTGTCGAAAGACAAAAGGCACTGCGATTCAATAATGTGTGCAAGTATAATATGAAAATATGAACATCAATTCTGTCACCAGGGAAGCAGCTAGAAATTCTATGGGCTCAACATTTGTCATTAAACTGCGAAGTGCAAAGCCTTCCTTAGACCCACATGAAAAAACTACCCAAAGGAATTTGTTTCTCCAAAAGAAATTCGCTTGCAGCATCCACACAAGAAGTTTTAAAATGTCAATTCAGTGGTCAAGTTGGCATATCTAGGGCTGGACTTGGCAGACATTTTCGAAAGTACTTTTCATTAACCTCCTCTTCTTCCTCCTCTTCCTCCTCTTCCTCCTCCTCCTCCTCCTCCTCCTCTTCCTCCTCTTCCTCCTCTTCCTCCTCTTCCTCCTCTTCCTCCTCCTCCTCCTCCTCCTCTTCCTCTTCCTCCTCCTCCTCCTCCTCCTCCTCTCCTCCTCTTCCTCTTCCTCCTCCTCCTCCTCCTCATCATCATCATCATCGTCATCATCATCATCGTCATCATCATCATCGTCATCATCATCATCGTCATCATCATCATCATCATCATCATCATCATCATGCACTGACTTTCTCCCAACTTTGCAAAACTAACGGACTCTACTATCCCCATGTATACCAATAATTGCTAATATTTCAGATATACTTATATATGTGAGAAATATATAAATACCTTTTTCTTTTTGGCATACATATGCTAAAATAGTGTGTATATAAGTCTGTGCATGTATGTATGTGTGTTTGTGTGTGTGTACCATATAACACCATGTATGCAAATAAGTTTGTGAAAGTATATGCCTGAGAGAGAGAGAGAGAAGGGGGAGAGAGAGGGAGGGAGAGAGAGAAGTGAAATCATCTTAATTGTAAGATAATTCAAGTGGCTCTAGTTGACCGAAACATTAAAATGAATTACGTTGTTTATTTTGTCTCCGTTCGACTCTGAATTGAAATCT
Organism: Octopus sinensis; assembly: GCF_006345805.1. Classification (NCBI taxonomy): domain Eukaryota; kingdom Metazoa; phylum Mollusca; class Cephalopoda; order Octopoda; family Octopodidae; genus Octopus; species Octopus sinensis. The sequence goes on along the minus strand of NC_043005.1, from coordinate 104,862,019 downwards.
CACCGAGGTCAACCTATATTGAACCTTCAAATTTTAAAAGTCAATATAAGCATTAAGCATTCTGCTATTAAACTGATAGCAATTATGTTCTCTTCTGCCTATGTACGAAACTCACTTCTTACATGATTCGTATGTAAGAAACATAACCGGACTTGATCCTGAAACCTTTTGCATTAAACAGAATGGCGTGTTGTATATTATATTCAGAATAAAAGAATAATAGCCTGTCGTGTTATAGATTATATTCAGAATAACAGATTGCTGATGTCAAAATTTTGATGAGTAGATTTCTAAAGAGGAAAACTGACTGAATAGATATATATATATAAATAAACAAGTAGTTTTTCCTATGAAATTTGGATCAGAATCAAAGCAAAAACTCGAAGTGTTGAATTTTCAAAGAACTTGCTGCTTGTCATCAAATATTAATGTTGCTTTTTTTCTGGCTTATGCACAAAACCAATCATTTATTTTACTCTTCAAAGATACAATACATTCGAGTATAATGACTTTTATTTATTTAGTTAGTTTTTGCGTCACAGAATTTAAAATGAATTGCTTATGCCAGATCTACCTGAAGTATTGGAGCTTGGATGAAGCTTATTAATAGTAGAAATAACTTGAAGTGTTTTATTATACACGACCAGTTTATGCGACAGCGTTTAACTAACAACTGGAAATACTATAAATCTGTGGATAACATTTCGTCAAGTAAAATAATAAAAAAATTACAATAATGTTTAGATTGAATTAGGGTTAAATTAGAGACTGTGAAATATTGTTTAGAGATAAACTGATAAAACCAATAAATTATCCATTTATTTATTCCACGGAGATACGTAAAATATTAAACATCAAATGTCTGTATTTTTCTGTAGAATTATTTGTAATCAGTGGAAGTCATCAATAGATCGATTTTTGAGGACGATAACAGAATATTAATAAATGAATAAATAAAAAGGGTTTTGTGAAGTTCAAGGCTTTCCTCTGATACTTGACGATGCTAGAATTCCAAATCTGCCCATGGTCCTGGGTTTGTTGAAAGCTCACTCTCATTTTAGAGACTGAGTTTATGAATATCTAGAAACCAATTCCGGTAATTGCCTACAAAGAGTAAACGAAAACAAATCACTGGTTGATTTTCTTGTTATTGTTAATGTTGTTTAACCCCGATCCACCGACCCAGCTGTATCCTACTCATTCTTCATTCCAGCATATCCTCTCTAGGATATTGCCAATATGCAATATGGGCCTCTTTTTCTATGACGTTAGAATGCGATTTGAGGGGGATTCGTCTACAATTCTTAACGGGTCCACTCATCAGGTAGAGACTCATTCTTAGGCTGATACAGATGCTGCTCTTATTTATTTAATTATTTAATTATTTATGAATTATAACAGTTTGTGGTACCTGTTTACAGTTGGGTGGACTCGCTCATTAAGAACCGTATATTTTGATAAAGAATCATGTTAACATTAACGAAAAGTTGCGAACCAAATTGGTTGGAGGTGTGCTGTATATAGAGCTAGTCAATTGAAGCTGTTAACTATAGAAAGACACATATAACCAAACATATACAAATAGATATATCTGAAACAGAACTGTAAATAAACACACGCACGCACACACACCATAAACGGTAAAGATCTGACATAATCCAAAATGGTAACCCAGTTGTATAAAGTATAGGAAAGGCACTGACCTGACAGAACCATCAGCACGCCGGACAAAATGCTTAGCGGCATTTCGTCTCATTTTTGTCTTTCATCCTTTCAGGGTCGATAAAATGAGTACCAGTCAAGTACTGGTGTCAATGTAATTGATTTCCCCTCCCCTCAAAAACTGCTGGCACCGTACTATCATTTGAAATCTTCATTAATTATTCTTTACCTAATAATGATGCAAACCAAGATGTGAGGTTTCTTCAATGATTGAAGGAATTGGCTGAATACAAATCAACACCAGGGGAATTTTCTTGCAGGGAATTTTGTCCCTTTTCTTTTTCTTCGTTCCCTTTCCATTTTTTCCTGGTCTTTTCTTCGCTTTTTCGTCTGACGATATAACCATAACTGTTTCCCTTCGCTTGACCGTTAATCTAACAATATTGTGAAATTGTCTATTTTTTCTTTTTTGTTTGTATGTATTTTTTAATCTTCCCTATGTAACTGTTTATTTATTTATTTATTTAAGTAGATATTTGTTTGAAAATCTAAGAGAATCATAATTTCTTCAGCTCTTAAGTAAGGTAGATATGTTTGGGAGCCTTTATTTTCTTTACAGGTAGTATTTCACGGAGATAATATTAATTCCACAAAATCAGTCTTATCTGGGCTTTACCTATAGAAGAATGCCCTGGCAATTCCGTGATACATTATTCCGTATCATTGCACCGGATGCTAGGATCAAAGTAGACTCCGTTAAATGTACCCATGGACCAGATAGCTAGTCGGGGATTCAGTCTACCACCATACGACACGAACTGCCTCTTTGCCAAAACTTCCAAACAGGTTTTGCAGACCTGATTTCATCACGAAAAGTTTGAACCACTACAGGTTAAAATTAAAATACTGTCCTAAGAGTGCTGCAGTGTGCGATCGAATTCGAAAGAACTTAGTTTTGAAGACCTAGTTTCGAGACGAAATTATAGGCCTTTAGTTTCGTCTTCAGCTGTCGACCTTGCAGCCAGGTTTTGCTTGCTTTTTATCGCAATATGTCATAGTTAATCATTATGGGAATTCTCTTCTGTGTACGCACATTTAGCACTTGTGTGATTTGTGTGTAGAGTTTATATTTCTGTGCCCTTATTTTTTCTTTTCATATGTACAAAGTTCAGTTTTTGCTGTGTTTCACAATTTCTTGTAGTAGAGGATCTGAGTTGGTATCAACGGTCCAACCGTACCGGCTTTACAATTCACCTCAAGTTACATAAAGCCGCTTCTACCACCTTTCTTTCTAAACTTTGTCAGCAGTTAGGTTCTCTTCTCTTGTGTGGTTTCCTCTCTTCTATATTCTAGGACTCCACATTCAAGTTGTCAGCTTGCCACTGAGATCGCTTTTTGTTATTTGCTTTCATTTTATTTTTCAAATTGAGTTCACTTTTAAAGCTCAACATGGTCCACCAGATATACTCCTTTTGGATTAGTTCCTTTCTTCGAGCGTGTTGAATCTGTCTCTCACCCACCCACCCACCCCCAGTAATCCTCAAGTATACATACACCTCATCTGTTAGCAACTCGTTTAACGTCAACTGATTTCAATGCCGGTCTCTACTGACATCTTCAACTTGGCCCCTTTTTAAAAGTGACTCTCGGACGTAATCCATTTTGATTTGCATCCTTTCGAGGTCAGCAAATAAAGTACCACTTTAGAATGACGAAACGACAGAAGCAGTGGAGCCTCGACGGGATGCTGTGCAGTATTCCTTTCGAATTTTGAGAACCGTGTTGCTTTAATGCGTTGTATATAAAGTTAAGACTAAAATGTGTCTAAAGCTTTAATTCGTGGAAAATCTTGATAGTTATCAGTCGTTGCTATTTCTCTCCACAACTTAGGCAGATATGGTGATGGCCGTGAGTGAACGTAGAAAAAAGCAAAGTGTCAGAATTAAAAGAATGATTCCACCTAAAAGCGTTTCTCCTCCATTTACCTTTGATGAATACAGCCTCTCCCAGGAGTTGATGTCATAAGATAGTGTCCCACTTTCACTGGGCGTTTCGACACTGAACCGAGATACCTTCCTGTTGACTATTCGTCTTTGATGGTTATATCCCTGCCTAATTTCTCCTCCTGGCTTCCAGCTCACTTTCTCTCTCTCTCTCTCTTTTACTCTTTTACTTGTTTCAGTCATTTGACTGCGGCCATGCTGGAGCACCGCCTCTAATCGAGCAAATCGACCCCGGGACTTATTCTTTGTAAGCCCAGTACTTATTCTATCGGTCTCTTTTGCCGAACCGCTAAGTGACGGGGACGTAAACACACCAGCATCAGTTGTCAAGCAATGCTAGGGGGACAAACATACACACACAAACAAAAACATACATATATATATATATATACATATATATGACAGGCTTCTTTCAGTTTCCGTCTACCAAATCCACTCACAAGGCATTGGTCGGCCCGGGGCTATAGCAGAAGACACTTGCCCAAGATGCCACGCAGTGGGACTGAACCCGGAACCATGTGGTTGTTTAGCAAGCTACTTACCACACAGCCACTCCTGCGCCTCTTGTTTTTTTAACCATCGTGTGAACAGCTGTCTTTCTATCTTTTCGTTATTCTGCTAAAACAACAAGAATAGAAATAAAATCAATATTAAAAAAATGACTCCAAGAATTTGTCTCTAATTATAAGAAGAACGGCACAAATAATCTTCTAAAAAAATATTTCAGTTAATAAGAATTGTCCAGAATTAATTTCTATAACTTCCCCTCCAAACCGTGTTCATTTATAAGCAACATTCAAGTCACAAACGGAGTTTTTGGAAACCAAAATATTTTTAATTGCCATTCACTGAACATGGTAAATATTTCCGTATCAATAACCACCACAAACTTAACACCTTCTTCAGTTTTTGTTCTTTTGCCATTATTTACTGTTATTTTTGCTAGTGTTTCTATTGCTTTTGTGGTTTAATTTCTCCCGGAGTTGTGAAATATTTTTTAAAAACCACCTGATCATCATCATCATCATCATCATCATCATCATCATCATCATCATCATCATCATCATTATTATTATTATTATTATTATTATTATTATTATTATTATTATTATTATTATTGAGCAGTGCATGCCATCAAAGTGACACTGGGGTACAAATATACGAAGTCCAGAATACCCATCATGACTACCCGTCTGATAAGGGTACACTAGGCACATGCATCACAACCATCTGTGCACGACATGGTGATCTCATATCAAGATAAACAGCGCATGACCATGCAGGTGGGCCCCAGTTAGAATTTTCTTCAGGTCGAGTAGCCCCTCCCGCTCAAAAGGTCCCTGAATAAGGATTGTTCAAGGATGTTGAACGAACCACCCGTTTCCAAAGGTGAATTATCCAAACCTCCAAGAATTCCTTTCAACAATAGTTATAGCTATTTCTTCTACTAAAAAGGGAGATCTCAGTAAAAACAGCAATTGGAAGGCAGACACAAACAGGTAAGAGAAAATGGATTGACGGCAATCTATCATACAATTTTAAGTTATCTACGGACGTACGTTTCGAAATCAAGTTTTTAGGAAAGCATAAGAATTAAATATTAAATAATTCTATCTTACCAAAAACTTCTTTTCTCTTCAGCGTAGAATACTATAATCATAAATGATTATATATTGAATTTTGAGATACTAGAAGGCACCAACTCAACTCAGTATCAGAGCGAGCTAGAATCCGCAACTAGTATCACCAAATTCAATGCGTGAATGAAAAGATTGTGTCACCAGCCCCTTCCCACCCGCGTGTAGCCAAAACAAGATGCTGTGGTCATCTACTGAGATAAAATATGGTTATCCGTAATAATGAAGGGTGAAATTAATTAATTTGGAATAATTATCAATTACACCAAGTAG
>NC_043005.1:104843944-104848944 GCF_006345805.1 Octopus sinensis | reverse complement strand
TAATCTCGCTGAGAAAATGAACGAAGTAGGTGCACCGTAGGTTATCTTCTCTCCCTGGTTAGAGAAAAAAAAATATTAATTCTGTGTAAGGGCATTGTTTACTAATTAAAAAGAGGTTAAAATTTTATGTTTCTAAAAAAATAAGTTATATATTACGTTTCCCTTTCATAATCGTAAGAAGAGCGGATTAGTGAAAACTGGAGTATTCAATTGCCGGTAGATTACTTAACTCTTTCAGTATTGGGTACTCTGTAGTCCACCCCGTTGTTGTCATTTAAACTTTTACTCACGCGCACACGCACACACGCACACGCACACACGCACAAACACACACACATACTCGCAAACATTATGTGCGAGTGTATGTATGAGTGTGTGTGTATGCGTTGTGCGTATATATATATATATATATATATATATATATATATATCAATATCTATATATACAGAAAGAGTGAAGTGCGAGAGAAAAGATAGATAGAGTGAAAGTGAAAGAGAGAGAGTGAGAGAGAGAGAGAGAGAGAGCAGATGATGAAAAGAGAGGAGGGTACGCAACAATCTAAATAATTCAGATTTGTAAAAAAATTCGGTAAAATGTAAAAATAACTGTAGCAATATATATAACAGCAGCTTAAGATATATCTATACACACACACACGTATACACGAATACACACATGCACACATACACACACACACATAGAGAAACGCATACAAATACAAACTTGGTACTGTAACATTTTAGCTTTCGTGGACCCACGGCTTTTCAACACTTTGCCAAAAAACCCTCAAAGATCTACGTCTGCCTGAAATATGTAAAATAGAAATAAATGTGTTCAAAGAACTTTTGGATAAATGTTTATCTAAGGGACCAGGTGAAGTCAGATCGAGTCAAGAAACACAAAGAGAAGCAATGTCCAACTCGCTAACTGCAGCAGAAACAGTTTCGAAAGCAGGATGATGAGGGGAAGGAAGAGGGTAGGAGGAGAGTGTGAGAGCCGAGAATGGAGCTTGAAATAAATATCAGTCACAACTAAAGGTGGTATCTCAACCTGTAGGAATCAAGCGACGCATCCATCGTGGGACGTATGACTGTAATACATAACAAAATTGTGTGTTATTATTTAAAAGTGAATTTGCATTTGATGAAATATGTGAAGGTGACTCATTTCCAAGTTTCTCAAATCTTCAACTCAGAGATCCAGACCCAAATGCTCTTCACACTTGCAAGATTCTAATTTGACAGTTTCTAATTGGCTCGTTTCCCTGCTGTAGTGACGTCACAGGGATTCAGTCCATGTGTTAGACATTGTTCGATTAGTAGGGGTTACTTTTCATATCCTTTACTTTTGTCTAAGGTCCTTTTTGCTCCTTAAACATACATACATACATACATACATACATACATACATGCACGCAAACGTGCATGCATGCAGGTATGTACGTATTATCTTCGTTCTATTAGTTGCCAGTCTTCACACACACATTCACAATGGTCTTAGGAAAAGCGATACTAATAACCACTTCTTAGAACTCAATGTACTTCTGCTTTAGAGTAAAACGTTATACAGGTACAGAACTTAGATAGTAATTAATTAATCAATGAATGAGACGGGAACAGCGGTCACATGATCGACTTCAGCCTACCAATGTTTCTACTAGAGGAAGACTTACGTTCAGGAATAAAGGACGAATGAAGTATTGGAGTCCCTTTCATCGACTGAATATGAACCAACATGCAATGGGTCAGCATGGTCCAGTCGATCAAAATTTCACCCCAACCATGGTGACCCGTTGACAGGTGAAGAAAACGCCGGATTAGACAACATTGTCATCACATCAATGCTGTCTCTCTTTTAGGCGGCGAGCTGGCAGAATCGTTAGCACGCCAGGCGAAATGCTTAGCAGTATGTTTTTACATTCTGAGTTCAAATTCCGCCGAGGTCGACTTTGCCTTTCACCCTTTCAGGGTCGATAAACTAAGTACCAATTGCGTACTGGGGTCGATCTAATTGACTGGCCCCCTCCCTTAAAAATTCAGGCCTTGTGCCCAGAGTAGAAAAGAATACTTTCTCTCTGTAACACCTTATATTATTAACAACTTGACATACGATGTGAGTGCGCAGGTGCACACACACACACACACACACACACACACACACACATACATGCACGCACACACACACATATACACGCATATATATTCTCAAATACATATCTTATCAAGCACTCATAAGCATTCGCACACAAAATCTAAAAGTAGACCCAATAAAAAAATGAGAACGCAAAAGAAAAACAAATGTAGGGTGAGGAGGTTTGAGGGAAATTTAACTACCATAATTTACCGGGGCACATCATAGCCTCTACTTCTAACTATTCCCCTATTTCAGCGACTCTGAGCCAAAATTAGAAATCATTAGTTTTCAGCCCGGTGTTTTGTATCAGCTGCGACAATTATCAAACTAATTTGACAATTTATCTAAACCAGTTACTGTAAAACACACACACAACGATAAAACTCTTATGTGGTCAACGAAATTGCTAAAAATAACAGCTGATTATCTCTCAAATCACACCCTTAAGAAAAGGTCACTTTCGATGATGGAACCCGATGTTCGCTGCAGTCAGGACAAAAAGTATTGTCACGGTTGAAATGCCTTTGTTCACATACCTACTAAATCAGAACTGACTCGGGGTTAAAACAAAAGACAGTGTAAAAATAACAATTGTTAGGTGTTTTCATTTTTGATAATAACAATTTTTAAATTCAAAAATTGCTTCTATTTAATCTCCATGTAAATTAGGGGTTAAAATCTACAATTAAAGAAGTGCCACATGATTTTCGCCCTCTAAGTTACAAGGAGTTATCACGAGAGCACCTTTCAGTTCTGATGTATTAAAACTATACGCAGGCGTTAAATGTTACTCACTAATACTTTAATTAAAGCAAAAATCATCATTACCCCCGCAACAACACCAACAATAACAATAACAGCACAAACACTACAACGATAAAAATATATTTCGCCTAACAACAATTTCGACGACGACAACAAGTGACAGCAAAATCGCAACAGCTTTCATCCCAACTACCACGGATTCTACCACCATCACTATCATCTGCATACCCACCAACATCACCATCAACCTTACCACAGCCACTACCTATTTCTTTACTACCCACAAGGGGATAAACACAGAGAGAACAAAAAAGGACAGACAAACGGATCAAGTCGATTATATCGACCCCAGTGCGTAACTGGTACTTAATTTATCGACTCCGAAAGGATGAAAGGCAAATTCGACCTCGGCGGAATTTGAACTCAGAACGTAACGGCAGACGTAATATCTATTTCTTTACCACCTACAAGGGGCTAAACACAGAGGAGACAAACAAGGGCAGACAAACGGATTAAGTCGATTACATCGACCCCAGTACGTAACTGGTACTTAATTTATTAACCACGAAAGGATGAAAGGTAAAGTCGACCTCGGCGGAATTTGAACTCACAACGTAACGACAGACGAAATACGGATACACATTTCGCCCGGCGTGCTAACGTTTCTGCCACTACCACCGACAAGAACAAACACAATCAAGAGTCCTACCACCATCATCGGTAGCATCAATAACAACAACAATAGCAATCACCTCAGCACCATTAACCGCTACATCCGCTACAACAACAACGACAACAACAACAGCAACAATAGCAACAGAACAGCCACCATAAGCACCAGCACCACTACCACTACAACTACTAAAGCCACCATAGTTGACTCCTTCGCACAACCATCTCCACCATCATCACCATAACATCACCACCTTCACCAACATCACCACCGCTATCACATCGACCGTCGCAAATTATTGCTACCACCATCACCACCATCTCCACCGGCACCCCAATAACAACCACCACAACAACCTCCGCCCCCCCCCACCACCACCACTATTAACAACCATATAAGCACTTGCACATCAACACCACTACCACCATCACAAGTACCAGCGATTCGTGAAGAGAATCCCCTTCATTGAGCTTGAGCTGCTAGAAATAGCAACCAAATTTCTTTCCGATAACACTACATTTGACAATGTAGTCTTTGACATGCCTTTCTCCAGAGTTAGTCAGGTTTTGCCTTGGGCTAAACAGTAGCAAGAAAAAGCACAGTAATAATAACAAGAATAGCAAAGATTGAAACCAATTATGCTTTTTACCTATAAACTCTCAGTATTATTGCAATTTAAATGAAGCTCATATCTTTTTCTAATTTTGTGTTCCTTTTCATTTCTAGATTTCTGCTACTTCACCAGTCAATCTCTCCCTCCCTCTTTCCTTCTCTCTCTCTCTCTCTCTCTCGCTCTCTCTCTTTCTCTCTCTTTTTATAGAATGTTCGGCCCTGAACTGCTTTTGAACTTTTATAAAGCTCATGCAAGGTACCACACTAGAATATTACTCACCTATATAGGACGGTGCTGCTGCTATGCACTCACACACAAACGCACGCACTCTCTCTCTCACACACACACACACACATACACACACACACTCACACACCGTAAACAGCATCTGAAAAGCAGGCCATTTGATTTATGAATAACGACTCATTCACCAATTCACTGTTCACCAATTCACCAATTCCCTGTTCATCTCCCCCACAACAACAACAACAACAATCTCTCTTCTTTTAAAATAACTCTCCGCACACTTTCTCTATCCACATCCCACTAACAAACCCATCTCCCCTTCCACTGCCACTCCTACTGTGCCTCAACTTCCAGAACCCGCACTAAACACTACTAACCCAGTTCTTCCGTCCCAGACTGCAACACTTTTCAATTCAGTTCCGGCCCGCGTATTTCCTGCACAGATTGACCTAGAGATGTTCAAGTTGAATATCAACCAAATCGATCTCCTATGTCTAAAGGTCATGCAAAGGTCAAGGACACCGCTCCCCCTCCTTTCATTATCCTATCTTTCAGAGAAAGAGAGACTTT